>NC_143568.1:54523571-54680000 GCF_054136105.1 Typopeltis vanoorti | reverse complement strand
GGCGAGTAAAAGAGACAGATATTTTATTAGTTCTGATTTGTGACAATAACAGCCATAGAAAATGAAAACACAATTAAACGAAGCAATTCATTAAGAACACCATTTTTTTCTTCATCCGTAGATTCCTTCATAACTGAAATTGCAAAAATACCTTAAGTCGCAATTGCTTCGGGATTGAAAACGTGAATACTATTAAGTTATTTACGTTTAAAAACTGATTTACGTTTAAAAACTTAGATCATATTTAGACCTAAGCTGAACAGCATATTAGAGAAGTTATACACCAGGATACAGCTTATGCTTACTATCTAAAGCAGAGGCTAACTGTTATGCTTTGCACCGTACTAGAACTATTTTATAAACGTCACTATCTTCCAAAATAAAAAAACAGATTTAACATAAAAAATCAGTATTATATATATACATTTTTGTAATATAAAGTAAATATGAACTTTTCAAATAAACATTGCTGCAGAGAGACAATTTCTTGTATGCTGTTTTCAGCGATTTTTTTTTTTTTTTTTTTTGTTAATTTAAATTAACATTTCAGGGAATTATAAAGAGATATATTGTCATTTACTTTCTGAACTTGCTGACTCTCTATGAGATTAAATTCCATAGTAATTGCATGAAAACTAAAACACCTCAACACAAAGGAAAGGATTTTGAAAATGCTTCTCGTATATCGTCAAAAAAAAAAAAAAGTATTTCATATCAACAACGTCTGCAGAATCACTCCCGTCCCCAAGGGGGAATGACCTCCACTTTTGGAGACTCTGATGATATGGAGACAGGATTAACAGTCTCATCATTACCACAATTAGGTTTAGGAAGCCAGGTTATTTGGTTGTAACAGGCCTTTGGCTCATAACTAAAATATGGGAATATACAATTTGATACAGAAATGTTTTTTTTTTTTTTTTCTGTTTATATAATGTTAGTTTATCAGACAGTTTCTACATCGCCGGACCAATGGACCTGCCTTCGAACAAGTGAAACAGCTCTTAAAGTGACACTCTGTTGTGATATTAAAATAAAACAAAGTAACAAAAAATGAGCATATTATGGTAGATGGGAGAAATATCGCGAAAGAGTAATTTCTTATACAGAAAATACAGGGGGATGTCGAATCAATGGATCGGATGTGTGAGAAGGAATCGGTATTTAAAGAGATAGAAAATTTTGAAAGTAGAAGGACAAAGACCAAAATCAAGTCTTTTGGAATAAATTTCTGTAAAAAAGAATAAATGAAACATTGATGTACTACAGAATCAGCTTTCAAAACTAGAAAATCGTAAGAACTGAATTTTACCATGCATTTAGATAGCGTATTGCCCTGGAGAATTCTAATTATGTATCCCCATGAATTTTTGTATCCTGTTTTATATATATATATATATATATAAAACACTGTATATGATAGAACCCATGACCTTGTTTCATTCGGAACGTGTGATTCTGTCTTCGCCTGAATTACAGCAGCACATTCAGATATATCGCTGAAAAGCTTGAGTCTAACTTTTACTTTGTTGATCGGTAGATTTCCAATTTCGTGGTTTATCCAGTTATCTCCGCATTAGAGCGATTTCTGAATAAAGGGCAAAACGGGCAGCTTTTATAATTCACATGCATCCTGTTGAAAATTTCCGGAGGTGTACTTGGTGGAATTTCAAAGTTAATCCACATACGCAGGATTGCACAAGCATCAGATTCAAATGCATGCTGTATCACGGAAGGTAAACAGTTTTCGTTTTAGCTCCACGAGAATCAGCTTTGGCGAGCGGAAAAGAAAACAGGCTATTGATATCTATTTAAATTAGACGCCAAGCACACACGCAACCAAGTGGAGTCTCCACCGTTGTGCCATTTGTATATTTAACGGAGCTTAGACGTCCCTCTAATTATGACAGCATAGCATAAACAGAAGCTTAAAGGCGAAACCTCCGACTAGGATAACTGATGGGTGTATACTTTGGCCAGCCAGCAATCTTTTACAGCCGTTAGACTTAACTCATCTACGGTACGAAGGGAATAAAAAAATAACACCCCGACGTAGGTTTATTGTCTTTAGTAAAGCTAACACCACCACCAGTGCGTAAAGGCTTAGGATATGTACTCATTTAATTTCTATTGTTTACTCAAGGATTTAGTTGTTATTCTCCCCCATACCACCACTAAGTTCCGTTCTCTTATAGAGATCCCTCGATTCGTTACACAAAGTTTATCCAACGGTCCCTTTCTAAATCGTGTTAATCGTTTACTCTAATCCAGAGCGGTTGTCATCTCCACTCTTCGCCGATTTGCGAGCAGTTGGGTTCACCCCAATGAGTCGCTGCAAGGCGGGAGAAATCATCGAATGTGCTTGCATCAATGCCTCGTACCAGTCTATTCAGAACATAAGTGAAGGTTCTTTTGATCTTACTGTGTTCATTTTCCACTCTAACAGACAAAAAAAGTCTTATTTTAAAGTCTGTTTCTGGAGATAATTGTCATTCTTATCCAGGAATACATCTCAATTAAGATAATGAATTAATTGATTTTTGGATGAAAACGTTCATTATTTGTTTCATGAGATAAACCAGTGATTTCAAAGATTACTTATCTAATGCCCGTCCGGTACACGTGTAAGACTTGCTAGTAACAAAGAGGTCCTCTGACTTGGTTACCAGCTATATCAGAGCAAGTCTGATGACAGGAATGCTGTCTGTAGTCTTCGAACCGTGTAAGTATTTAGCATTTCCTCCGAAGACGTGTGAGACCTGAATAGGCCACAACGATGATGTATCTAATATGCATGTGCACGAACAGCACTAGTAAGTTAAGTTATTTAATCACATTGTTTTATTAATATCAGTTACAGTATAGTGAAGTGCTCGGTGCATCTTATTAAGGTTCATTTCTGTTTCCATAGTCAACTAATTCGGATTTTAAGATGCAGCAATGAACGTACGAACCACCATTCATGTAGAGCATGGAAAATATACAAGTGCCAATTTTGTTTACAAACAGGCTTGAATGAAAACTTACTTGCAAAATGGGACTGACGATAGAAATTTGGTATAAAGTTGTCGAGTATTTAGCTGAAGAGCTAAACATGGTGAAGTCATCAAACTTTTTTTCATTAAAAAGTTAAAATAAAATAAAAACGTTTTTTAATTTTAAGCAAGTGATCATATTATTGGAAATAAAATTTCTACGACAAGAGTGCATCAAGGATGGAAACAGAAGTTAAATACAACAATAGTAAACTAAACGAAATCATTTTTGATACTTTAATTAATTTCTATTCAGAATTTAAAGATACGAGCATCGTTATTTCTGAGAAGGCATAACAACTTTTTTTAAATATAATAAATATTTTATTCAGTAAATGATAACACTCAGATTTGTTTTTATGCGCATTTGACGAGTATTAAGTTATCGGATAATAAACGCAACTGTTGGAAGATATGAAAACACATTCGTATCCCTCGTGATACACGATAAAATTAATTTACAAATTCATACTTAGTGAGCTACTAGTTTCATTAGTAGCATTCTTCTGTGTAATTCTGCCGAATAACTTTATAATTTTATCCCAAACGAGAAACCCAGATTCAAGGACATTATTGCACAACCATCGCTAATAAAGACAATACTTTTAGAAATAGCAAAATAGTAACTTGTAGCTGGTTTATTTTTTTTTATGTGACTCCGATTCATGGAAGGCTGTAAACCATTATTATATTATTAGTATGAGTAGGTAAAGATTTTTTTTCCCTATTTTCTAGAAGTTTATAGATATTTTTACATGATCCAGAAACCATGCAATAGACACCAAAAAATGTAACTTTTTCAAACAACTTCAGGCCTCCAATAGATGGTTTCAAACCAGGCGATGAAATTCATCTTCCATCTGGAGACAATCATAGCCGTCCATGCTCATGGTGGGATTCGACTCCACACATTGTTTGTCTAAAAGCGGATATGCAGTTATGCGTCCAACGAAACCGGCGATTCTTTTAATGGTGTCGATATCTAACTTATCTTTAGGTCCACAACGTTATTTTTCTCACATCATAAAGTTACCTTATATTCTTTACTCAGGGCGCGTATGGTGTTGTATATCTCCATTTTTCAGGTTGCTTTGGTTACTTATTGAAAAGCAACAAATTGCAAGAAGTATTGTGATTATAATATGGTAAGTCATTCAGATTTGAGATTTCGTTGTCATAGTTATAATAACGAGCTCGGAAGATAACATCATTCAAAAGTTGGACTGAAACCGAATTCCTCCCCTCCCCCAGTCATTTGTCCACTGTTTCATTGCGCGGTCATGTGATATTTACTCAACCTTAGCAAAGGCTTTCTTCGTTCAACTGTAGCCTGTCAGTAAAGAAATGACAGCTGATAAATGGATAGTACAGATGTACGAAGGCTACAAGATCTCCATCTGGCTGGGAGGGTGTCACCAAGAGCCGTTAATGTCAGTACGCTGTAAACAGCCAATTACTGATGGCCAGGCCACTAGAGGACGTGACAGTCCGTCAACAATTTGCGGACAGCTTTATAGCTGCCCTGGCTTAGGTCGCGTCTAGCAACAAGCAGAAAAGAAAGAGAGAAAAGAAAGAGAAAAGATGGTTTGTCGCTACACGCCCTGCCGACTAACAAGTCAGGGATACGTTTGATATTGTAGTGTGTGTCACGGCGATAAACTATTTTTTTTTATTTTGTTGTTTTGTTTTTGCGTGTTGCGTTGCATTTAACACTGAACAGTATTTTATGCAGCGGTTGATGGAAGTGTGTGAACAAAGGGCTATCTCATGACTACATATGATGACTTCAACTCAGAAATCCATAAAACACCATCTAACAGGGACACTCTTTCATTATCAGAAGAACCGAAACACGAATGTGCACAAATAAATCGCACGTGTGGGGTGTGCCAGAGAAGTCAGACACATCTTATTTTGTTATGGCATATTGTGGCAACACTCGTAGAAATTTGATGAAAGAAAAAAAAATAATAATAATAATCGCTTGCGTTTGTTTTTTAAAATTATGTAGATTGTTATATTTGGATTTTTTTCTTACGCACATTAAAATGTTACTCATTCTTCGTGAGTATTTATTGTGAATAAATAGTTTTTCTTGGATTCATTTACAACTAGTAGTCAGTATTTTATTTATTTCAGATAAATATTTATCTTAAGATAAATATTTATCTGAAAATTTATCCAGAACCCAAGTTTCAAATTTATTAATGTTACATCATAAATGTGAGATTCGATTCTCGTTACTAAAACATAATAATATTTACTGTGTTGATTTTCTCTGTATTGGTAGTATTGATTACGTTTTGTAAATTTTAAGTAATAGAGCATTAATTCTTTGAAAGTTATTTTATGCAAAAGCTAAATAAAGATTTGCTAGAATATTAACTACAAACCAACAACGGTGTCTGGATGTAGCGAATTCTAAATAGGGCAAGAGGAAAAGAAGCAACAGTGGGGACGTAAGCAGCCACAAACATTCCAAGTTTCGCAACATGTTGCGAATACATTGGGATGGTCTAATTAACATCACATGCTCACTAAAAAAGAATATGAGATGCTATAATAAGAGATACATGACCATACAATTGACATTATCTTCTGAACATACAACTGATATTACCTTCATTTGTACACGAACAATATCATACTGTTCGTGTACAAATGTATGTACACTTCATATAATTCACACATCTCTTTCACAGAACACTAGACCTCAAACGAAGAAATCCCACGTCAATTTAATTTTTAATACTGCTTTTTTTCCCCTCTTTTTATCCTCAAGTATGCTTAGATAGATTACTGAAATCTGGAGGATAAAAGTTTAAATTTCATAATTTTTTTATTTTTATTTTTATACATAAATGAATGTAGCACTAAAAATATCATTTAGTTCGTTATTTTTAGAGAAGTATATAATTGCTCGGAGGACAAATGTTCTTTAATTTTATTATCATCAAATTTATGATCTCGCTGAATATGATCTGAAATATCTGTTTCAATGACCGAAAATTTCTCTTCTTAGATCTATCTTTTATTTTTTGTTTGCTCCTTAATACAAATATGAAACATTTTTGCATGGGAACAATAAGTTCTGGTTACGTCATCAAGAAAGAAACAGACCAGCATTTATAGTTTAGTGATAAAATATTCGTCATTTCACTCAGTGCCTAGCTGCATTTGTCGACCAAAGACTAACTTACTAATCCTTACTAATAAATATTTTGTTACAAAAGCAAATTCACAACATGAATGCAAAATCTCACTCCACACATCTGCTATAACGCATTAGTGTACACGAGGAATAGCCATTTTTTTCTCTTCTCCTTCGGATTAAACTCTGTATGAGACAGGTTAACACCGTTAATTGAGTTAAGTCTTTAGAAAAATCTTGGTGGGATTCGTAGCCGGATATTTCACACCGAAGAGCAAATGTCGCATTGTCAGCGCGTCTGCATTACAGGGAATACTGCCTTAGCCCAAGACAAAAATTGCAACAGCAAATCGAGTTTAGGAGAGTAGTGTTGTATGCCTTTCTTGGTCAGTTTGAGCTCAGAGTTAAACAGTTTAGCTAGTAAACGAGGATTAATTCCAGATAAATTTAACTTAAACTCAAAGTCCGAAACAACACTGTAAGGATTATGTAAGTGGTTATAAACACCACTTGAGCAAATAAACAATTGATACTAGGTGATGGATCGCAAGGTACACGTCGTGCGAATGCAACACGATGATTTCTATGTTTTTACTGTTATACTTTTTAAATCGGTATTCTTCATTACAGTTAATAAAACAGTTGACATTTATGGTGGCATTTTTAAACTGAAGACGACTTTGTTAGACTTTGTATTTTGCTCAGAGATTTTATTCGAAACGAAGATACAGTTATTCAAGATACCAAGTAATTTTATATAAACTTGGTTTTAATCCTATTTCCCAAGTAAGCAAACAGACAAGAAAGTCAAGTTTGCGCCTGCAAGTAGTGCAAGTCAAGGCAACTCATGGTAAAGGTGGATGAAGATACAGTTAATTACAGGATGCATCTTTCATTTTAATATGCTAGGATGACCAAGCACAACGTTTCTTAGATATTCAGACATCCAGAACGTCAGACATCTGGCAAAAAAAAAAACAAAAAAAAAAACAGCTGATTGTTGCAAGGAAATGATGAAGGGTTTGTAAAATTCGTCACACCAGCTAGAAATGATCAAATGACTGTAACATCATGCATTGGACACTGTTCCAAATGGGATTCCTGTCCAGCGAACACAATAACAACTATAAAACCTAAAACTAAGTTGTAGCAACGGAACATCGACATTAGAGGCAAAAGGACTGGAGTAAGTTGAGCACGGATTCAGACTTCAGTTTTTGGGTTGGGGGATTGACAATTACTAGTGAAAGAATTACGATCTTAGGGAATAACCGACAAATAAATATTTTTTTAAACATTTATTATTTTATTAATCTAATTTACTACATCTTTACATAGTAATAACATTTGTTATGATTTTTTTTAATTTGCATAAGCCTGTGTAGCTCAGTAGAAGTGACGTTTGCACTCTACAGCGCTTGACCGCACGAAGAAAGGGTTTGGTGGTTCAAATCTAGTCGCCGACTAGAGGAAATTTTTCTAAGCCTTTTTTCTACCGGTTCCCGAGTTAGTCGATCTCTGGCACGGGCAAGCGGGTTTTTCCTCCCGGAAACTCGGGTTTTTCGTCGCGTAAACTCAAGAAAATCGACCGTAGAACCCACTTATTTTCAGACATTGAATATATTGTGTTAAGGTTAGGGACCACGAGATGGCAGCACATTTGAGCCGTCTCTCTTCACTGTGTACCGCTTAATTAGTGATAGCCTTGGGCCATCTATCTCCGATTGGTACCAGTGGAGATTGAACTGCCCACTCAGTCTCCAAAAGTTAGATAGGGCTAATTGGCCTCGCCTACTCCCGTATACGGGAATAAAAAGGCGTTAGCTGATTTGATTTGATGATGATTAAATATATAAATATCCGCGGTTTATTATTTAACTTAAATTTTATAGCATTTTTTGTTTTTCCTGATTTCTTGGGCAGGTACGATCACTCCTCCCCCTAGATACACCGCTGCACGCAGGAATAAATCTCAGTTCCTGTTATTTCATGAAGAGGCAAATACGGATAACAGATATCGCAAAACAACACGAAAAAAAAAAAAAAAAGAATCCATCAGGTGTTGTAATAACGATGCAAGACTGTGGCCGTTTATTGGTGGTCTGCAGATATGTGTACCTAGCCGTACACATTTAGCCCCATCTGAACCTTTGCGACGTGTACATTTATTCATATTGACCGTTTACTCTGCATGACATACGATGAAGGCTTCCAACGGGATAACTCGCTATATCACAGGGATGATATCGGATAACATGAACTGTCTACTCTACGTAGATCTGTGTCTCAGCCACATTTCAATCCTTCCATGAGTATATTTAGATGTGATGTGATGAAATGATTTTCGGGACAGGGACCCACCGCTACTAGCCTATCTGGTGGAACTATCGAAATCCATGTCCTCCTGGGAGAGAAAAAGTACCTTGGCCTCTGAGTTGCTTTCTACGTTTCGAGTCTCATTAACGCTACGAAGATTCCCTTAACAGAAAATGATTTAAAAAAAAAATGAAATTAAAAAACACGATATTTTAGTGGTCCATAAGTTTCTAGGATTTCGAAATAAATACTTTTTTGTTTCGTTTTTAACGAAAACTGGTCTGTGAAAATGTAGATGCAATAAAAATATTGAAAAAAAATTTAAAAGATGAAATTCTAACTCTTCTACGACAATTTTTATGTTGATTTCTGCAAAGGTATTCCGATTGAGCGCGGGGGGGGGGGGGGTAACTGGTTAGTTCTCCTTAACGAAAGGTTATTGGAATTAGCAAGACGTGGTTGAGACAAATATATTTGCATGATGGACAGAGCGAACAGGATGAAAGGAGTGGTATTATTGACGACCGCAGATGATCTGCAGTCGAAAAGAGTTCATCAGGAGGCCAAAGAAGCGAAAGGCAATGCATTTGAGAACATCTGTCGTGATAGGCACCAGCAGGACAAAATGTATAGTCGGCTGCTGCTATAGGCCAGGAAATGAAGAGGACAATGGTGATGGTATGCATTGGCAAATAAACTGAGGGGAGTAATTATTATGGGGGCTTAATTGTGGGGACATAGTTGGAGGGAAGAGCACATAGGCAGAAGGAAATGGAATTAATGCAGCTATTAATGAATAATTACTTGAGGCAGCATGTAATGGTACCAGAAAATTTACAGTGTTGGATCTTGTGATTGTATTAGAAGATTGAATTAGCATATTGTCGATAACTAAGATGACTATATTATCTCCGATTAATGAGAGCGATCGTGTAGTTTTGAAATGGGAGGGGGATGGCTAAACATGCCGAATTTTCAGATAAGAAGAAGCATTTGTGGAATTACAGAGCTGGTAACTACGATAAACACAGGAGACTGCTTGAAGCGGTGTGATGAGATGAGAAATTGCACGGGGACGATGTTAATACTGCGTGTTTGAAAGAAGTAGTAGCGGACTACATATAATAGAGACAGGTGAATAAATCGACAATTAAATGAATGGGTAGCATTACCAAGCAGGATCTTCAAAAAAAAAAGTTTACATTTAAAAAAAAAATAATAAATAGAAAGGTGATCAACAGCTCATGAGCGGTATAAAGCAGGGGAGCACAGAAGGGTGAGTAGCATGGTAAAAAAGGTAAAGTCAGAGTACCGGAGGAAATTTGCTGAGCGAGTCAAGAGAGTTGTTTCAATATGCGGCTAGTAAAAGGAAGGATGATTATGGTAGAATAATTCTGATGACTGCTGAAGGCAGGGAGGTGACTTACCAGACAAACTAATTGAATGATTGAGTGATCACTTTGCAAAGGTATATCATTTGAAGGTGAAAATGTTGCCGTAACAGATGTGACAAGAGCTGATGTGGAAACAGAGTGAAATGAAGTAGAGACGTGTATGATATTACAGAATTCTGATGCGAATACAGATGTGGTATTAGGTGTTGTTAGCTTGCATATTACAAGAATGTTCTAGGGAAATAGCAGTGCCTTTGCTCAATATTATTTGAGCTTAAGTAGGGTCTCCCGACGGAAAAATAGTTCTGTTGCATAAGGGAGACTCCAAAACAGGTAACAAATTATCGCTCGACCAACATCTCAGGAGTGGTTGCCAAAGTTAAGAGTACTTGATTACTGCAAGGACAAAATTCCAGAATGGGTGGAAAGGAAAAGAATATTATATGGGAAAGAGCATAGTTATGCGAACGGCAAGTCATTCCTTTACTTTTAATAATACAGTAACATGGCTAAGCGATGATACTGCTGGACTTTGTAAAAGCATTTGGAAAGATACTGCATCGAATTCTGTTTATATATATATATATATATATATATATATATATATATATAATAATTTAAATATATATATATTATTTATTTATTTTTGAGCCAAATGGCTGGTGATAGGGATAGGAGGGAGGCTGACGGACAGACATCAGAGTGTAGTTTATGGAGGAACAGGATAAGTAGAAAGCGTGTGACTGGTGGCGTGCTACAAGACTCTCAATTCGGGCAACTGCAATTTAACTTGTGCATTATTGATAGAGAAAACAGCATTAATATTCAGGACAAATATTAAATTGTTTGCGGATGATGTAAAACTGGGTAGAGCAGTAAGTATGATATAAAGATCTCATAGAATGATTTAAATAGACGGACAGTATGGAGAAAGGAAAATGGTTATCTTATTATACTTCTTTATAAGGTCTTGATATGATCTCCCACCTATACTATTGTGCACAGATCAGATTACCTGGGTATCTTGGGACTGTTGAAACGGCGAAAATAATCCCGAAATAAGCGACTAAGATGGTGGTAGGTCACTGGAATTTCCTTGTGAGGATAGATTGAAAATTTGTGGGTTATAGAAATTAGTTCATAGGCGGAAAAGGGAGTAAGGATATGATAGAGACATATTATTTACTTGAAGGGTTTTATAGGATTCATACATAGAAAATTTTTCAGTTCATTACTAGTTTGTGCGAGAACTAGGAGTCATGCCTGAAAATTGAGTAAGGGTTGTAAGCAAGGGCATGAGGAACGAAGTATGACGGATATTGTGCGAATGATGGCTGGTGCTTGGTGAAATAACAGCGAGCATTGAAGGATGATTTCCACCTACGTAGACGCCTCCTGCGAATTTTTTAAAATAAAAATATCTGTAAACATTATACTGCAATTTTATCAATATTAGCACTGTAATAACAACAGCAAAAATGTTTTACACGCACTTTTAGATAAGTTAATGTGAAGTTAATGTTCGATTTTGAGCGCTTGGTTTAGTTTAATCCTGCTCTGAAAAAACTATCAAGTTTTTTTTGAACGTTTGAATTCTGTTGTCTTTTTATAATTAACTCCCTAAAATTACGAAAATGTGTGTAATAAAACTGCCGCAGAAAGTCACGCCACGCGATAAAAGAACCAATTACAGCCCGATTGGTGATTACGTCCTAATCATTCGCCGAACATGTTTTATGAGCGGTGACTCATTCATGTCGGCTAAATTACTACAGTGTTTTTCCAACATATGATGGCCTATTTGCCAAAATTTGTTTAAAATAACAGGAAATTAATAACAAAAAATAACCTGTTAATTTAATTATAAGTAAATCTTGGTTAAAAGCATTTTAAAATTAACAGGGTGTTAATTTTCACATGTGACATAAGGACCAGAAATTTTGTTCGTTAAATCCGAAGTCCGTTAAACACAGTAAAACAACTATAGAAAGTGGATAAAAATAAATAAAGATATTAAGGCAGAGATTTAGCTTGTATCCAGACCTTTTTTAAAACACGCACACACGCGCGCGCGTGTGTGTGTGTTATAATAATAAGCCAGTAGAATCTGCAAAATACTTTTGCCTATACATAAAATTAATAAATTATCAAAATTACTGACATCATTAACGATATTTTGAAACAAAATAAATAAGCACAAGACAGAGCATTCAACGTTTTTGTCAAAAGTATTATATGAATGTAGGCCTACGAAGTCTGCCTCCGGATGTTATTCTTCGTAGGTGTACGAAAGAATAATATCAGCAGAAATGAAATTCTAAAGAACAATCGAATACACTAAATTACATAAGAAAATAAACGCAGAAAAATTACAAGAACTATGACAAGAATAACCTCGCAAACAATTATAGAACCAGATGGATTCAATATATAAATAAAATGTCACCGAATACCCTACACAAAAGAATGTTAAAATATAAAACAAAAATAAAAAAAAATAAGGGAAGAGTAGTCATCGACTGAAACATTCATCGACCACATCCCCCAAGGAGGAGTGTGTTATGTCTATAATGTTCTCAAGATGCTGATTTTCTGCTTTTGAGGGGAATAGCCGTGGTTACTATGAGAAAGAAGAAAAAAACCTCCGTATGAGACCAGTTAACTCATGTTCAGTTGAAACCTCTTCATAAAACGGTCTGGCTTCACTAACGGATTCGAACCTAGGTTTTTCTAACGAAAGGGAAAATGCCATGGCATCTGAGCTATGAAGACTCCATGCATAGTTTATGTGTTTTTGTGTATTTATATATTTCTTAAAAATCTATATTTTAAGCAAATTTATAGATATTATCGACTTATTGTACACACTGCACGGACGTCTCCTTGAGTCATTTCAGCAGTAAACCAGAAGAGTTCGAATCTCACTACTGCACGCACAAGGAATATTTTAAGTCTTTTTCTATTGATGTTAAGTTACAGGATTTGGTAGTATTTTATCCTCCAGAGGTTCAGTTGGAAACAAAACAAAACAAAACAGACAAATCCGCCGAAAAAACACACGCAATTGAAACGTAATACACTTTCCTCATTATTTTCTCTCCTATTGCATAACCGTAAAGAATACATTTCATTCCATTTTTAAAGACTAATACATTTCATTTCTGAGGTAGCAAGAAAGGAGAAATTCCAACGGTAAACTTCCTCGGCAGTATGCAACTCGCGCATAGTTTTAGCTGATCGAAAATTCCTATTGGAGTAAGAAGTACATCAAATAAAGTATAAAGGACTAGAAAATTTTCCTAATGCTTATATAAACTACTTATTATATGGACAAGAAAGATCCTGAATTTATAATTTAATTATTTAGTGCTTCTGTGGACATATTCACTATAATAAACTTTTACGGTCAAATATAATGAAAAAAAAAAAAGCATGTTAATATTAGGTTCGTCAAATATATTTCAAAAGTGGTCTGCTGGCCTCATGATAACGCTAGGTATCTCCGAGGAAAGACCAATGTAGCTGATTCTAGTTACCGAACTAGCAGAAACTTCTAATCCTTTTAATGCAGTAATTTTTTTTTCTTAAAAAACGCGTTTTTAATCAACTTCGTGAAATCGATCGCAGAACACACACACGAATAAAGGCAAATAAATAAATACTAATGGTGTTAGGATGACGACGATCGTCTCGCATACTGCACGTTGTGGCAATGCACTCAACCTTAGCGATGGTGAGAAAGGAAGGTCAATTCCTTATTTATTTCAATAGGAATAGACATGTCTACTACTCTCTTTTCCCTTTTGGGGATTGAAATGGCATTAGAAAATTAATTTCATATAGTTA
This sequence comes from Typopeltis vanoorti, assembly GCF_054136105.1. NCBI lineage: Eukaryota > Metazoa > Arthropoda > Arachnida > Uropygi > Thelyphonidae > Typopeltis > Typopeltis vanoorti. The sequence goes on along the minus strand of NC_143568.1, from coordinate 54,666,258 downwards.
TAAACAACATAAAGATCCTCTAGTAACTGCTATTACCGTAGAGAATTATTACATAATTCTCTACGGTAACATTTATTATAAGTAGGTGAGTATTTAACGATAGTTGTCAGTGTGATGCTAAATTATAAATAGCACACAAACACATCGCGATTGTAAAATCTAGATTTAAACCATACAAACTTATTTCATTGCAATGGGAAACGTGTGTCTACTTGTTATCGACAAGTAATCCACATGCAGTTTGCAATTAGAACAAATCTATCTCTAAATATTCAGGGGCGCCCCAGTTGCTGATGGTGTAAGCTCGCCTTGGATGCAACAGTATTTCACCTCATTCCCCAACTTCATCACTGTCGGTTGGTTTTACGGTTCCTTTGACATCATAATTAACTCCACGTCCAGTGTTAACTATTTTTAGCTGTGCTTTCAGATGATGATGCTGGAAAACACAAGCGGCGGGGAGGATCTACACTTGGGCTTTTTCCTTTTTGCAAACAGTGTGCCGACCTTAATGCCACCGATTTCTTTGTGAAAATTGTTCGTTTTTTGTATCTGTATTTCGAGTTGCATTATGATCACCATAACGTTAGATCGGTTATATGAATAATAAATTAGTGAGTTAAGTTATTATTTTCGGTTTTGAAACCTTAAAGATGCCATTTAACCAACAAACATAAATGATACGGCATTTAGAGGTCATTTCGTATAAAGTTGCAAACCCTTGTAAAATTATGAGCTACATTAAATGTGCTTTTACTGTAGATAAAATATGAATTATAAAATCTTTTTCTAAATTATGAATTTGAGGCAAGAATTTTTTTTTAAATATTCCGAAATAAATTTGTGAATGAATAATCAGAATGTGCAGTCAGCTTTTTAAGCCGCAATTCCAGGTATCTTGGAAAACGAAAGTCAATCATCCTTTCAAAAACATTCCCAACACAGTAATATGTAGGAAAATGTGTAACGTATAAAATATTCTCACACTCAACGGATTACAAAATGAACAAATTATTTTTGAAAGATTTTTCTTTGCCTAATTATCCTACATATCTTCATATCACAAGTACTTTTCCAGTGTCTCACTTTGCCGTATCTCAATTTTTTTGCTCCTAATTTTATCTTCATTTATTAGTTGTTTTTTTTCCTCCCTCTCTTTTCGAGAAGTCGAGTTTGTCCACGCAACGGAAAAAAAATACAATACTCATCTTTCTGGCACAGACACTTTTATATGAAGAGTTCATTACCTGATTATGTCGATCATATCAAAAATTACTAATACATGCCTTTTTTTTCTCTAGTATATGCGCTTCTGCTGAATTTTACTTATTCTCCTAAAACACAAATGCTAGCTGTGGGTTAAGGTTCGCTGACTACAGGCATGTTGGCAGTAAATGATTTAGTCTAGTCTCAGCATCTGATCTTAGCATACCAAATTTCGGTCCAATAGGGAAAAAAAAACTTTTTACTAACTAGCTAATCAATTTGCAATCAGTATATTATTATGTGATAAAACACTTGACTATTAAAAGTAACACTGTTTTCTAGTATATCTTTTATTATATATAACTGATATATAGGAAGTAAACTGCGGAAGTTATTCGTATTCTGTAACAATAACTTGAAGACATGCAGACCATGGGAGGTTTATAGGTGGAGTTTCACTATTACTTTATGATTTAGCTATCATTACATTTGTAAATGAAAAGGCGACTAAATATAGAAGCTACCCTATACGTTATCAGTCCAGACCAGATGAATCTTAACTTAGTTCAGCAGAGGCGCATTAGGGTTTGTCGGTTTTTAAACACCGGATTTAAAAACCGGGGTTTTTTTGGTTTTTTTTTTTTTTTTTTGATAAATTTGTAAAATTCGAAAGTCGGTTTTTAAATTTAAAAATTGTTTTATATACTAGAATTAATATGTAAAATTAATTAATTACTTAATTAAAAACGTTAACATTTTGACTTGAAAGCGATGTATATGCTGCAAGTGAGGAATCGGAAGATGACGTAGAGTGTGAAGATGACTATGCCGAGGATTTTTTCAATTCTCTTGATCTAGATAACGACTGTGGATTCCCTATGTTGTCTGACAATTACAAACAATCAATTTCCCAAATGAGAAAAATTTGCAATTTTTTTTAGAAAATCTCCAGTAAGAGATCGCATCCTTCAGAATTATGTAAAACAAGAAAAAGAAAAGAAATTAAGTCTGATTCTTGACTGCCAAACGAGATGGAATAGTTTAGAAGCCATGATTAAAAGATTTATAAGATTAAAATAATGTGCTGTTTTAGCTTTGAATGATATTGGTGCTTCTCGTATGTGGAATGAAGCTCAATATCTAAAATCATGAAGCTTCTTAAAGTGTTGGGACCAGTACGTCTAGCAGCTGAGGCCTTAGGGCGGCGAGATGTCAATTTATTAACAAGTGAAGGCATATTTGAATTTCTGTTAAATGAACTAAAAAATTTAAAGACTGAAATTAGTTCTAAATTATTAAATGCTTTAGAAGTACGAGTTCAAAATAGAAGGCAAGTTGTATTGGAACCCTTTTGCTATATTTGCAAAATCCACAAAACATTTCAACAAAGAAATCTAGTGGATTTACACTAGCTTCAAAACTCGATATTATTAAGTTATCTGTAATTTTTTTTTATAATATATCCAAATTCTTGTATGGAAACAGATTCCGATTATGAATATATCGAAGACGGAGAAACCATTAATCAGGGCAATGCTCTAAAAGAAGCCATAGAAAAATCAATTCATAGGTTTTTTTAGGAACCTGAAGAAATAATATCAAATCAGAAGACACTGAAGGCCGAATTTTCAGTATTTGATGCCCTGAAAACGATAAAACAAAGTTCAGTAGCCAGAGAGACAGTATTTTCTATTTCAGGCAATTTTGTATCTAGAATTAGAAAACGTTTAAGTGATCGTTCAGTAGACATTTTATGTTTTTTGAAATCATATTTCCTGAAGAAAAATACTAAGTGGAATAAAAATTTATATTTTGTACGGATTTTAATTATTTTAGTTTTTTTTTTATTTTATTTGGTTTTGTATGGAGTACATTTTATTTTGTTATATTTTTGTAGTTCCATAAATATTAAATGAAGTGAAAAATTTTAAAATAAGTATTTTTTTTACTGTTTTAATTATATATATATTTTTTTGTAAAAATCAAAAACCGGTTTTTTTGGAAATACTGGAATTCGAAAACCGGTTTTTTCAAAATTCGGTTTTTGTATAAACCCTAAGGGGCACATACTAGAAACAAGTAGAACGCATTAATAATTTTGATGATGACCGACTATAATTCCTAGGCGCTCTGGTCAATAAATAAAGTGATATCGGATAAATACAGTATTTCAATATATAAAACATTTCTCATGAGTTTCGAATGTGATCGAATTATGAATCATTCTTGTAAATGCCATTACATATCGTGTAATTCTGTGCCCTGCAAGAATTGTGCAGAATGGCTTGGTCTGAACCACATTTCAGCAACATTGATAATATACCAGATTAATGTTACAGTTTGCAAATTGGCGAAATCGTTAGATCTGAAGTACACTGGAATGGGTTGGCTACTGATAAGAAAGGAATTCGTTACTATTCTTATGCTATAATTCTTATGAAGAACATATGAAGTGGTATTGTACTAAAGTGACTTCGGTGAGCTTGAATTTGAATGTGACTGGTCCCTTTACATGTTCTGGCAGCTTTCGAATAAAATGGTAAATTCTAGATGCTAATTCTGATAAACATATCACCACGGACAAATAAGAGTATATAATGGTTCGAGTATATAATAATTACCAGATAAAATCAATGTATTATTAATTTATTTATTATCAAAGATAACTTAGAGGGGCAATTCATACGTAATATCGGTAACACTAAATGTAACATAAATAAATTTTAATCGTTTAATCGTTGCTGACAATGTGATTCATTTAACGCTTTTTAACGTTTCTAAAATATAAAACAACACTGTTATATTCTAGTTTGTCTCTTCTCTTCAGCAAATTATTAATTCAAATACAACAACAATCAAAAAAAGGTTTAATCGCTTTCTATATATCAAGAAGAATCGGTCAATTCAATTGTTGCAATAAGAAGCCTTCGTCAATGCGAAGATAATATTATAATTGGTAATCATTTTAATAAAGAGACAGTACTCGACTTAGAAATCAGATGATAAAGATGACATAAAAACTGACGAGATTCTAATGATTTTTTAATCAATAGCACTTTCTTTCAATCATAATATAATTTACAACGCAGAGTTTTCTGGCGTGAAATATTTAAATTTATCATTAAAGTATCAATCAAACTGTTGATTACCATGTTCCTTATCATTTCTACTATGCAGTATCACCCACTGCCGCCTAATAAATTGTTAGGGTGACTCTGACAATTATTATATGCACTAGTCTCGCTAGCGATGCGATCTTAGGTCATTTTAAATAACCAACTCGAATATTCTTTCCACATTGATTTATTATCGAATGAAAAACGGAATTTTGTTAAAAATTCTTTCCAAGTTAATATTAGTAATGCCATATTTACCCAAGAATCAACTACTAGCTTTTAAGTTTTGTAAAATGGCGTTTTAAGTTTCCGAGGGAAGAAGAAAAAAAATCATTTGCTCTGCTGCTGATTCGGTTGCATGAAGTATTTCGGAAAGTGTCGCCAAGATCGCTGCTTTTCCTCGGTCAATGTTATGCTTCGGTTCAAAAGCCTTCCATGGTCGGCACTCGTCGCAGTTATCATAGATTTAAGTCTTACCTAATCGCTCTATACTGGTTTACTCGTAAGAAATTCTTTAACTGGTCAAATTATGTCTTCAATGTCTGCCAATCACGACGAATTTAATAAGTAAATAATAATAAAAAAAAGGAGCTTTTGAAACAGAGAGTTAAGTTTCTAAAAACGCCATCGATGTACTTATCGCTTTGAAAGTTTCGAATGAAATCAAAATTTCAAGTTGATACAATACATTCGCTGAACTAATCTCTCTCTCTCTCTCTCTCTCTATTCCTGCAATGGATTTGGAGAGGGACGGAAGGATTTTATCCGGTAAATTCCAGTTTGAACTTCCATATTATCACAAATAATTGTGCTTAATCCTCTTATTTGATTCAAATCATACCGCTAAATGTGTTCCGGTCGTTGTTAATTTTTTTTTTTTTTTCATTGACGGATCAAAACTTTCTATTTACTTTATGTCATCCTTATCTGTATCAAATTCTTCTATTTAGTTCGGTTAATAAATAAATCAAACATTTATCTTCTGAAGAGATTCATATAATAGAAATAACATATATTAACGAGAAATTCGACTAAGCGTTTACATTAATTGCTTCATAAGGAAAGTTTTGGTGTATTTAAAATTTCTTGAAGCGAGAAATTGTTTAGAATTACGAAAATAAAGTTTCAGGAATAAACATAAATCACAAATACATTTAATTACTCTGCTTATGATTCCGCTGAGTTTGATAAAACTGCAAAAACGCTATTTTAAAAGATCTGCTCAGAAAAGTTTTGCAATACTTTAAATTACTTTTAGTAAGTCAGGTCTGGGCAAAGACGGTTAGATAAACTGGAAATCCTTCACTAAAGACCCAAACATGAAACTTTTTTTTAAATCCACTTCATGCTTTCAGTAAGGGGGGTGATGGTCTCACAAGGGACGATAAAATTCATCTCCCATCGAAAGATTTTCATGAATTTTCATGAACATCCATGTCTGTTGTGGTATTCATTATTCTAATTCGCCGGCCAGCAGGCAAGAGACAAATTCGGACGTGAACAAATCACGAATTAACAGTCTATTGCTTTTTTTGTTTGTTTGTTTTTTTAAACGGTGTATCTTGGATTACTTTAGCTTTTGGCTGCAGAAGAGATTTTCCCGATAAAATAATCAGTTGCAATTAATTATTAAAAAGTGATAATAAACTAGTTAGGTTTGAAAGGACAAGGGCATGAAGTGCTACTTTGTTATATTTTGCCATCGTACCTCGGTTGAGACGTTCGCAACTTGATTGACTGTCGATGTTCATATTGAAATACAAATAATATTATTAGACAACACAGTGCATTTAATATTAATATTTGAAATTATTATTAAGTCGCATTGGGATTGCTTGAACTATTTTTAAAGTTTCTTTAAAAAAAAAACTTAGTAACGTTACCTGGAACTGGTGCAATCATTGGAATGTAAAAATAAATGGGCAAGCAGGATCCATATTAAAGTCATTAACACGTTTCAGATAACTGATTTTTAGCTTCAACACTATCACTTTGAAAGAAATAGTAAAACGATTTAAGTGAGGAAAAGAAGAGTAGAAAAACATTTAAGCTAGGATTCTCGAAAAGTCTTCATTAGTTACAACAACAATTTAGTGTGCTCTCTCTCTCTCTCTCTCTGGCAATTTTCAGTGAGCTGAATTAATTGCATTTCAAAAAGAAACGGTTATGTATCACGAAACGAATTATACAAACACATCTGATTCCATTCGAAATGCAGATAAGCCATGGAAACATCTGCAAGACCTCTAGAATGACAGACATTATTAGACGAGATAAGATAGGACCGCATAGAATATTGCAATATATGTGAATGATTAATGATGTATAATACCTGAATCTGTTGGCACAAATGTATAGAATCATATAATTATAAGCGTAATATAATGCTTGATTAAGCAGGCACATATGAGTGTGTATCTCATCTTGTATATATGCCGCTGGTTTATATGACTCCTTTACTTATGTTAGTCTTTTACCTATATTATGACTAATATGAATAAAACATTAATTTGGTCATTACTAACTTGAATAATTATGTCATTGGATCTATGTAATATAATCTATGTGTGATATAAAGCAGACCACCTGATATCCGAGTGGATTCGGCCATCCCAACGGTTAGTTGGCCGAATTCGTAAGTAGGTTAATAAATGTTCTTAAGATGAATATTTATTAACCTGATTTTCCCCTTGGGGCTGTAAACCGCCTGTCACTCTCTTAAAATGTCAGCAGATCGTTAGTTTAATGATGAGTCTCATTAAAGTAATATCATATAATAATTTTAACTCAATGAAAATTTATATTGCTTTAATATAAATTTTAAAGGTTTTGCATGTGTTTCTCTGTGTGGGAGGGGAGACACATCCTACATCTAACAGTCAACGTTCAGAAGGATGGTAAGACTTTCACGTGAAAATTAACACAATCGAAAATAACTCCCTGCTGTCCTATTGCTTAACTAAAACACTCATTAGGAAAGGCGTGTATGCGTGATTCTCTTACTGTGTTTTATTGATTTCAGGTTTCAATAAAACTTGCATTGCATTTATTAATGAAATTAAGGAGAACCGTTAACGCTTCCGATAATGACTGTAAAAGTCACAGGACTGATCTAAGTCGAGAGAGAGAGAAGGGCGGGGGGGGGGGGAATTAAAGTTATTGTGATATACTCATTTTTGTAAGTCACGTGAAGTCTGTTTTGGAATGCAGGCTCAGAAGTTTAAGATTTTTAATGAGTATTTCAGGAAATGTTAACTATGTTTAAGGGATGAAGCTAATTAACCGTGTTTAAGGGACAATGTTATATTTCCAAAATCCAAGGATAACCAGTGATTTAATAATTTTGAGTTTAAACATTCGTTACCAATAATAGCAAGAGGAAAGATGTGGGACAAAGAATAATGAATCAAATGTTGATACTTTTTCAATCATTAATTCAAATATATTTATTTGAATTAATGTTGAAACTTATTTGCATGTTAAGATTTCCAAGCTGGCTCTAAATAATGTAACATTTTAGATGGGAGTGCTGAGCAATTAGACATCGCTCAGAACAATCCAGAAATTTTGTGTTATCTCTTAAAGAACAAATGACGTAGGAAATCCCAACAGGCACAGAGAATGAGCAATGCACGATGCAAATAGATTCATGTACTATGCTATTGTTATTCAATAAATATTGTGGTAAAATAAAACAGGATTAGCTAGACCGTAACAGTATCTATTTCTGATAATGCGATTGAAGTGATTCGGTTAGTTCACATGGAGTTTCAGACGCGCTCATTCATTGTGAGGGGCTGAACTGGCATTTTTCCTCTCTTCATATTTGATTCATGTAATGTGCAGTATTTATTTGTAAAATGAGGTTGCTTTTCGTTTTTTCCTTTCTTTTTTTTTTTTTTAAACCTTCAGCACATTCATACTACTACTGTCCTCTGTGGAAGGACTATAAAGCAAGATGCGCAGGTGTTACACATCTTGTCTAAAATTGATCTTGTTCTGTTCTAAAATTTCGACGCATAAAAATAATCAACAGTTTTTAAATTATACACGCAATAAAGAAAAACAGTATTCGAAGATTATTCGGTTGTAAAACTTCAGAGGTTGAAACTATCAATTTATATGTCTAGTTATTTAGATTGTTGAATATGTCGGTCTGTATGAGATGTTTGTCTTGTTGCTTCTTGAAAGTATAAAGTGGATTTAAAACTGCCACTTTTGATCCCCAGAGCAGATCTCTTGGATTATTTCACGGTCAGCTCACAAGCGGTTCTAAGGTGTTATAGGTTCACATCCTTTTGAGACTGGGAATTATTAAGGAAAACTCTCATTGATCTATCAAAAAAGTATTAAAAAAGCCCTGAATATAATAATTTGTGTTAATGCACCTATTTACAAACTTTGTACATGTAATATTTATCGACAGTGTACCTGATAAATATTGCACAAACAAGCATACAATCGCGAATAGTACTCATCAGCAATGGCAGATTATATCAGCAATAGCCATTTATCACTGCTAAAATAACTATATAGCAATTAAGATTCTAAATGCATAAAGAAGATATTAACGTTAATGCAATAAACTAGCTCTTGACGCTCTCACAGCGGTATTCAATGAACTGGGACTTTTGCAGTAATTAAGGTGAAAAAATCAATACCTCTGTGACTGTTAGGAACAGCGCGGAGAGAGAGGAGACAAAATATGTCGCGTAACAGGAGAATATTTCTTTCGTTTCTCAAATCTCCTTTTCTAATATATAAGTAACACATGAATGCGCTGTAGAATAGGAATCAAAAAAAAAGAGAAAAATTTTTTCTCAAGATTTTTTTTCTCAAGAAATGTGTATTATTAGATGAACATCTATGTTAAAATGACTTAACTCTTAACCTAGTCGATTTTTCATGAATTCTAGAAAAATATTCTTAACAAGCGTCGATGTTCATATTATAAAAACCATTTACTTGAATACCGAATATAGATGAACAAAGAGATTAAAGATATAAGCTAAACATAAGATATATATGCATATAATTAATACTCTTTGAAAATTCAAACTCTTTGAAAACATTATAATAATATATTATAGTTGAAGAAACAATATCTTACAAAACAAACCACTACCAAATCTTACATACACAGAGGAAAATGTAAATAAGTTTCTATAGGGAAAAAAATTAAAAAATCCACTTCCTGAAATGCAGTAAACAACCAAATATACTTAGAATCGTGCCTGCTATTGTTTATTTATTATTATTATTTTTTAACTAACTTGGGCCCTTTCTTTTCACTCCTCTCTTAAAAACCGACGATATTTTTTGGTTTATTAAAATGAGCCAAACAAACATATATTACAAGCGAAGTTAATAGCATGTGTATTATTTAAACTTATAGTAACTTGTATGAAGACATGAGTGTATACACCACGTAACGAAATATATGAAATAATGTCATTGTGTCAAACTATGTAATCATTTATTATGATAATTATGAAACAAAGTTATTAAAATACTTTTTGAAATTCGTTGTAAACGTCTGTTTTCTATTGTTTTGTTTTGTTTTGCTGCAATTACGTAATATTCGAGTTAAAAGCTGAGAAAGACATGATCTAAATATGTAGAAAAAATGTCTTAGTAATTTCTGGATTAGATCTTAGCATTTAATTTAATTTAAATTCTCTTTTCGCATTTCTGAATGTACATACGAAGTTACACACTTTTGCCTCAGATTCTAATTAAACCAGTTCTGAGGAAACATACAACATATTGGTTACATGAATTTGTCACTGAAACTAAATTACGCTTCTTCTTATTAACTTTCCTATATATAAAAACATTGTCATTTGATCCCTACAGAGTGCAGTAATTAAGAAGTAAACATAAAGAAAGAAAGTTAGTAACTGAATTTACGAAACCATCGAGCTAATGCGTTGAAATCTTACTCTTAATATGGTTTTCGCATGGAAAGAATGAATATTTACCGTCCCTAAACATATTTATTCTCATGTTTTACAAGAATATGGCTGCAGATCCAGTATATGTGCAATCGTATATAAACATTCGATAGTGTGTTGCTGAAATTTTTCATGTAATAGACTTAAATAAATAAATATACTTTCCATGTTTCGTAGTGATTTTCTAACTTTTGTCAGAGTTTGTTCGCGAAAGTCGAACACACTTTTGTGTAATGTTTGTAATTTATAATTTATAATAGTGGAAATTAGAGAATCTGCTTCAGATTATTGTGGGACCAAAAGTTCCAGAACAATTTTCATAGTTAGTATGAGATATGAAAATAACTAATACTATCGTATTACTGATGAGGAAGAGCAGCTCAGTTATGATTTCAAATTAAAACTGAATCTCTCAATTTATTAAGAAAAGTACTTCCTTAAAAAGACTTACATTTTATGATGATTAATTAAATTTCATGTACTCTAGGAGAATCTGAAATACTTCATACGTAAATGAAAGCACTCTACTAATTTATGTAACTTATCTAGCTTATATATTCTTCTAATTGGATTATTGTACTGTATAGTGATCTCGTTCCTATTCGTTCTAACTTTTAGCGTGTCTAAAATTGCAAGCATAAGTAAAGTAGGCCTAAATACATAGATTTTGTCAATGAATTGTTTTTATTATTACACACATCTCAAGGTACATAACATTATCTACATTGCAAATCGGCATAATTCTCCTCAAGTTTAGTTTTGTAACGGGAGTTACGAAGACGTTTTAGTGATGGCGGCACTATAAAACGCCTGACAAGATTGTTACAGTTCTCACTGGTGTCTCTTTACGCGCCTTTATTCGCAACACACGCACATTCACGCAATACATACAAGTTCAACCCACACTACTCTCTAATTAGAAATAGTAAGGTTTTGGGGAAATCAAACCTTTTGGTATGGCTTTAGTCCCTCGATGCAACTGCTTCGCACACTTCAAGTCTTAAAAAATGCTGCGCAAGAAGTTTGGGTCTGTTTTTCAGAGCGCGACACTGAGTTGCAGTTGTACTTTATCGCGAACGGGGACAGTTATTATTTGGAGGGTGATTTTTATCAGTGATTTACAAGGGGTCAACTGCAGACGCTGCTGTTCGGGGAACTGATAAAGGGGCTGGTGTTGGCATATACTGTTTCTTTTGTTTTTATTTTTTTCTCTGAAAATAGGAAGAATGCTTTTGAGATTGCACTTAGTTCCAAGGTAAGTCTAGTCACGCTCGGATCTCCATAAGAGAAAACGCAGTCACAAGGTGGGTGGGTGGTAGGATTTCTGAGTCTATGTTACATACATTACAGGAGAGGAGTACCCGCATCGTGTTTGCCGAGAGTTTTGCATATAATTACTTCTGCATCTTGAATCAGGATGGCTTACTCGCCTCCATTTCTTGAACGATCGCAGTTTGATCTAGCATTTTACTTTCGCAAGTTCTTTAGTAGCACTAAGGTGAGAAATCATCGAGGCCACCCTATATTGGTCTCTAAGGGGGCCATCCCCAGTGACTGCAGGTACTGACGGTACTTTTCTAAGTTCAGAGCCGTCAGAGCTGTGCTGGGATACGCGAATGCACTTTCAGGACAGGGCGCTACGGAACGGGGTAGACTCATAAATGAAGCTGTTCCTGGGATCACCGTCGGTCGTAAGGTCATAAGATCGGCGGCTTTGCTCACTTCGGAAACTTTATCACCAATGATCCGATCGATGGAAAAACTGGGTTTGGACGAGAGAGAAGACTGCTTTGTGCACGGGACGCTAGGAGTTTCCGGTGGCGGTAGGAGTGTCTGCGGCAATACGGGACTAGCGAGGTGGTTGGGGAGACCTAAGTTGATGGACTGCAGAGAAACACGAGCGAGGTCTTGTGGGGTTAACAGTGGCACGGGTGGTGGCATATACGGATAACCCCCAGAGAATCCCAGAGGGGGATGGCCTCCTGCAAACAGTCCGTGAGCTGGCCTATAAGGATGGATGGTTGCCATAAAAGCCGAGGGATCTTTCAGCGGATCGGGATGCTGGCGTTTGTAGCGTTTCCTTCGCCGTAAGAAGCTTCCATTGTCGAACATGTCTTCGCTAGCGGGATCGAGGGTCCAGTAGTTACCTTTGCCAGGGTTTCCAGGTTCACGTGGGATCTTGATGAAGCAGTCGTTTAGTGACAGGTTGTGCCGAATGCTGTTTTGCCACATTGGGTATTTCTCGCGGTAGAACGGGAATCGGTTCTTAATGAAGTCGCAGATTCCACTCAGCGTGAGTTTCTTCTCCGGGGACTGTAGGATTGCCATGGTGATGAGAGCGATGTACGAGTATGGAGGCTTCACCAGATGGCTCTTCGATTTTCCATCTTCATCCTTCGAAGTGTCTTTCTGGTCCCCTGTGTCCGTAGTGTCCACCTCGGCAACTCCACCCCCGTCCAGTTCGTTTTCTTGGTCATCTGAATCGACCGATACTAACGCGTCTTGGTCCCCATCGGAGGGCGATCGTGGGTTCGAGATGAGGTTTCTGATGGAGTTCACGTCGACATCCCTCAACGAAGGGCATCGCACCACACAACTTAGCGACTCCGGTGGCTGGACAACGGAAGCGGGGGTCAGCGGAGAAGGTGGTGCGGCCGCTTGCTGGAGCGCTTCCATCATGTGACTGTGGTACGAGGGGCAGAACCCAGGTTGTTGGGGCGTAACGCTCGCCTGGCTCCGAGCCTCCTCGCGCACTGGAAAGCGCATGGGAGTGGCGTTCAGGTAGAAGCCCAGCGGCGGGCGGCTGAGCTCGTCGGCGAAAGCGTGGAACTGCAGGCTGACGAAAACAAGCGATGACTGCACGTGCAAGACAGCTACACCAGTGTGGTCACAAGGTCGTCAGAGAGAGACTGTGTGCGGCCGATCGCTTTTTTCCCACCGTCCGAATCGGAAGTTGGTTGAAACGACGATGCTCGCTCAACTTGTCGCCGCTTCGATAACGACTGCTTTGTGGACCGTGAAAATTTGTGAACGCGCAGTCCAATCGGGAGGCGTACAGTCCACGTGACACGCAGTGGGCTTGGACGAACGTTAACTGTCGGTTTCAGTCCGACGATTCAACACGCGTCCGTTTCAGGAAGAGCTCCACCCCTCGCGAAATTATTAATTTTGTGTCGACAGTGTTAGCGGTAAGCGGAGATTTATCACCACGTGCTGCGAAGGACGAATGCGGGAATTAACGATGACAGTGGATAGTTAGGGGGTTGTGTTACTGCCTCGGAAAGTGACGTCTAAATTTCCGGGATTAGGACCACCTCAGTGTTAGCTAAAGTACGGTGTAGTTTCTTCCCGGGATTCCTAATCAAGTATGAAACCCAATCACTAGGTGTCGCTACAAGATCATTTGCATTTAATATACTGTACTTCTATCTGCATTTACTTCTGTCTCCTTGTTTAAATTGTCTGTTAATATTTTAATTTAATTAATTGCATTTTTTCCTCTCATTCTCCGCAATCAACATTTCAGGTAGCTGCAAACGGGCTTGAACTTGCAATAATATATGGGATGCTCCTCCTAAAGACATAACTCAAGACAGTAACCAATAATCTGAAACAAACTGTGTGCCCAGTTAACTTTACGAGCTTCCACTGTAGATTGTAGGGTAACCAGTAGCAACAAGAAAACAAGATCTTCATAATCAGGTAGGAAATGCTCTTCAATGTTTGCTCACAAACAACTAACAAGTAACTCACGTTAAAATTATTCTCCTACAGCCACATACGTTGAGTGAACGTAAATGATTTCGTTATTATTTATTTATTTATTTTTCTCCAAGCTTTGCTGATATTGATTCCAGAATGCATTTCAGTTTATATTAAACAAATATGTTATTTGACTAAAAATGTTTGTAGCATTTAAGATGTTTATTGATTTCTTTTTTTTCTCCTTTTTATTTTTTCCCTTTAGGTCAAAGATTTTGAAACCATATACTGAAATAGTTAAAGATTTTCTTCGAAAAACAAAGGAACGTTATTCTTACTCCATTGAATAATCACCAATCTTAAGACAGTGATTTCCAAATGCTTTATAGCTGTGCACCCAGCTGACCTGCAAAAAAAATTTGCTACGTTCCTCTAAGTTTTAAATTATCCTCCCAGTATAATTATTTTACTTTGACTCCCATCACACAAATAATACAAACACATTTGTTAAAAAAATTGATTGAGCTGCTTTAATGTGTTTGTTCTTGCACAAATTTTCTCCAACATGATTTTAACAAAGAAATAATGACTCTCAATTCTTCGAAATCTTCATAATAATAGTAGAAAACCCGTCTCACATAAGTTCTTGATATTTTACAAACTGCGACACGCACCTCCCCTTGACGGGGGAGATGCGTGTCGCAGTTTGGAGATTATAGTTCTAATGGAAGAAAGTTGAAAATCATATTATCAGTGGAGGCATGAGAAGCATTTATTTCTTGGGTACAAATGAACAGCTTTTTATTTTTATTGTTATAAAAATAAAAAGAAAGTTTGAGTTCAGGAAAATACCACCAGAGTGATTTTGAAGTGACCTCTTATGATCCTGTAATCTCTTTTCAATGAATGACGTAGTTATACGTTCGAAATTTTCTAATAGTAACTATGCTCAGGGTTGCTTTAGCGAGCAAGTATTGTAGTGTTTATATTCGAGGTGCTTTCAGATACATTGTAAAAAAGCATTTTTTTTAATATAAATAAACATCATTAAAACCGATTTCGTGTAATTCTTAATATTTTTAATTCGGATTTACTAAAGTACACACAAACGTGAAAATAACCGAAGAGATCAATTTTTTTTTATTTCTTTTATTTATTTATTGTAGATATTACGCATGTGTTGTACATTTACTTAAAACAAAACAACAACAAAAAAAAAAAAAAAAAAACTATCATCTGTATGGCGTACTTTTATGTAAATCACCATTGATTGCTTCTTGATATCCACAAACAATATCGTCAAATTTTGACAAAAGTCCGTTTGGAGTAGATACATAATTTGTTGCACTGTCCTAAAATCGAGATGCAAAACCAGGATCACCATGGAATGGTGAAATTGTTTCTCTTTCATTTCTCGAAAAGAACTAGAGAGAAGCAGCTAAGGTTAAGCTACACAGTCAGCTACGATCGTGGGTTATATTTCTGTCGAATTCTTATTTTATTACTTGAGAACGAGCTTTAATCAAAAATTTAAGCCAAGCAGTTTAAAGAAATCAGTCAATCGAAATCAAAAAAGTGTCACCAATACACCATACAGTGCAATAGTAAAGGACAGGTCTGTCTTTACGTAACTTGGTAGACACGTTTTGAGCAGAATCACCAGCTGAGTTATAATAATGCACAATCCATGCATGATTGGGTGTTGCATGAATAAAGGCGATAGGAATTTCTGAATATTTATAGGCTGTCTGTTACTTCTGATGAAGCAAGCCACAAAACTGCATGAAGCTTAGATTTCTTTACGCTTCTGTAATTGAATATACTTCAGATTGAATGAAAGCCAACTTGACACTTATTTTAAAGGTTCCATTCGTTCCGATCGCTTCTTTCGCGAATGGATCTGTGTGATGCATACATCTTTTTTTGGAAATCCGAAATCCTTCGGATAAAATCTTTTAGTTGATTGACTTAAATGTTTCTCTGTGAAAATCGTCTTTTCGCCTGAGAATCACTTAAGTAGATGACCAAAATTATAGCTTTAGTCTGCGATATAAACCAATCGCAATTAATTCAATGCCATATATTTCACTTATGTTTTAAGACTGATAAAATATTTCGATAAATAAAAAAAAATCTCAAGTGTACTCTTTAACAATTCATGGTTGAATAGAGGAACAACATGCAAACTTCTTCTTTCTTTAGTATTAGGCCTAGTGGCCTGTTACGATTTGAAACTGGAAATCCCACAGAATAGATCGGTCAATCCTTATTCTCGGAGTGTCTTGTGTCTTATGTCTGTAGATGCGTGAAGGGGTTTTTCTTCCCCCTGTTCTGGGGGACGAAAAACCCCTTCCGGGTGAAACCCCCCTTACCTCCGTATGAGACCGGCTTACTCACCTTTCATCGAAAGAGATCAGATAAAAGTTCCTCACGTCACTAACTGGAATCGAACCCAGGTCTTTCCGACCAAAAGGCTTCGTGTATACCGACTGAGCTACGGAGGCTAGCAACATGCAAGCTACCTATTTCAGATGACAGAACAAAAAATGATTTACTAGAGACAAGGGAAGGACTATGGGGTGGACTGGATGTTCCGATTCTTGAAGTCATACAGAAACTTCAAATTTCCGTTTTTTTTGCGATAGCTTCAGCTGCTGAGAGGAAAACTGACTACGATATAAGTATTTTAAAATACGTTTCGTGACTTTTTTTAAGTGTCATGATTTTGCAAAAATTAGAAGTATTTTTTTTTAAAAAAAAACCTACAAAGGCACAATCCTTGTGTTTTAGAAACATCTATTCTATCGTTTCAGTATGTAATCCAAGTGATGGTCGCTTTTCTTCCTCAATAACAGCTTTCGAATAAAATATCTTAAATTTATCCATAAATTCTGGGCTAACGTTTAACCTCGAAGTGTTTAAATTTCTCCAAGAAAAAAAAAAAAATTCAACTATGATTTCGTTCGCAATCTAATGTAGGAGAATTTCACTTAAGGGCATTTTAAGTACTCAGTTTCTAGGTGCTAATCTTTTATCGACGACAAATAAACCTAAACGGAGTGTGGGAAAAGTTATTTGGTTACGACCATAACTTGGTACACTCCTGAACTAATTTAAGGAATCGGGTGTAAGAGCTGCTGAACAGGCTTTTTTTTTTTTTTTTTCTTGCCGAGCTTCTATTAAAATAATCCAGATAACCTCAAGATATTCGCAATCTATAGTTCAGCTGTGTCATAAACGATCGAAGTCTATATCCACAAGTCGCTCGTGTTGTTCATCATTCCGATCCGATGGTCTTTTTGATTTCATTTTTTGTGAGAATCTCACTCACGGAACAGTCCTATCGTACATTAGTGCGGTGAGCGGGTAAAATATTATAATCTACAAATCCTCTTCTAAAGACCAAACATGACTTTTTTCAAGTCCCTTCAGGACTAATAAGTAGAGTGGTAGTCTCGTACCACGCGATGGATGTGGGATTCTAATGCCATCCACTCGGCCGTCAGGACGGCTAAGCCGGTGTTGAAAATGTATACGCGTATTCAGCATTTTATATCCTCTCACTTCAAAATAGGTTTTCAACGAGAGTTTTAGAACCATTTAATTGCCAATTAGGCAGAATCTTCACCGTTTGGTCGATTTCCTGATTCTAATCCTTCATGTTAACGTTGGTATCTTTCTGCTCTTGCATCAATAGTTTTCAATTATGTTTGAGTTTTATGACAAAGAACAAAGTCAAAGATTATGTACATTTATTACAAAGTTCTTGAGCTTGTTTGTTAGTTTTGCAAGAGATGGATGTCTTTCCGCCTGTGTATGAAATCGGCTAATTCTCCTGCATTTGCTCTTATAATTGTTTCTTACTTCTTAGAAGGATTCGAAAAGGTTCATTTCCACGATGATTTCCCATTCAACTTCAAGCTGTCGACAGGTGAAGAAAAAACACACAGTGAAGTCAATAGGCGTTGAATAATACTTAACAAAAATTAATGTTAATAAACAAATAAATAAATGGTTTCCAAATTTCTTCATTTCTAATGTTACTAATTTCTGCATTAGTAACATAATTTCTGCATTCATTATTTTCTGAACGAATTCCTAAAATAATTCCTGAGTTTGTTTAGATATTAGTATCCTACCTTCTAATGCACTGTCACACAAGAAGAGTCCTTTCTCAAGATTTGAACTGCTAATTGTGCGCTGTGTATACTGCCAGACCTTGACGATTATGCAGTAACAGCAACTGTGTATTTGTCACTGAATTCTAGATCAGGATTTGTAAATCAGATCATTCGGATGCTCCAAGTTGTAGAGCGTACATATATATGTCACTTAACTGCTGCTAGTAGCCCAACTTTGTGCTATTCAGTTCTCCCAAAATAACTGAAGAAAGTGTGCCTTTCAAAATAATGTCTATCGTTGTTATTTAGTCGGTTGGTAGCTTTTTGAGCGACCGGCTGAAAGAAATTAGATCTTGATATATGTCATCGGCTATTTATGGCTCTCTTGAAAGCAATATACAACAACAGCACATCCCATAAGTTCAGCTAATGACGATCCCCCTATTTCAACGCCAGCACCCACACATCTAATAATGCTCCAATGTTCACACATAAAAACATTGAGGCGATCGTCATTTGATTCCAGTAAATTGCCACGGCAGTATACATATGACGGCACATTGGTGTGAAAGCAGTGACTGTCTTCTTGACCGCGTACTTTCGTGCAATTATTGAGATATTCCAGGCATTTTTCACAAACAAAAGGCGTGTTGGATGAGGACGAGAGAAGGGAGAGATGCATCATCGAGTTTTTATCACGGGCTGTTACTGAACTCACAGGACACTGCAGGAGAGCATGAGGTTAATCTGTGTTGTCAAGCGCGCTCTTTATAAAGGACGTTAGAGATTCCTTTTAAAGAAAAATACCGGTATAAAAACGGCTAAAAAAGAGACGGTAAATTCTAAGCGGAATTATTTGGCATCTGTCCAAGTGTGACATAACTAATGAAATGGACAAAGCAGCACGGAATGGAAAATTTGAATTCCAATCTACTGACTCCTATACTCTGATATTATCAAAAACATTTGCGATGAGGGATTTTTTTTTTTTCCCTTTTAAAGAAACAACTATCAGGGGAGTTTTCAGTTTTGGGTTCTTAGCACAACGTTAAGGTGAATGCCTGCCACGTTGAATCCTCTCCCATTTTCCTTTCTTACGCGTTTCTTTTGTGTCTTCTGTACAGCCTCTTCAATGTTCACGTGTGTATCACAGTTTACGCTATATATGTCTCCCCATACACTTGTCTTTCTCACCGAGGAGAAACATATAAAGTACTTTTATGATGTTCACAATGCACCATTCATTCTGTGTCTGTGTTCACTAAGAGGACGTTTCTGCGGATTTAGGGGATGAGAAATTAGGCGTTCATAAGTGGGTGGCCGTTCCTGTAGCCCAGAACAAAATCACCAAATTCGGGGATGGCGTAGAAAAGCATCTTTTGCTTTGATATCATTGCAGCCTTTGGCTTGAATGACTGAAGTGTCCTTAGAATTTTCAAGAAACGGCTTTTAAAGGTCCCTTTACTCCAGCAATATGGGCTTGCAGGTGATGACTATTCCTGAGAGGGAAGTGAGGTAACTGACAGCGATGGTATGTTGACTGTAGAAGACAGATACACGCTGTGTTTCCTTTCAATACTTCTCGCACCTTCAAAACGTTGCGTTGGTACTGAATTTAGAATGTGTGTGTGTGTGCGTGTGTGCGTGTGTGTGTGTGTGCGTGTGCGTGTGTGTGTGTGTGTGTGCGTGTGCGTGCGTGTGCGTGTGTGTGTGTGTGTGTGTGTGTGTGTGTGTGTGTGTGTGTGTGTGTGTGTGTGTGTGTGTGTGTGTGTGTGTGTGTGTGTGTGTGTGTGTGTGTGTGAGTTTGTGAGTGTTTCCCAGTAGGATTTCTGCGTCGCAATTACATTCTACTTAATCAAATGATTCAAGGAAATAAACGAAAGAATGAATGAATTGAGACCGTAACAATGTTTTACACGCATTTAGACATGACAGTCTTCAAGAAAAAATTATACTTGTTCTTCAAGAGTGTTTCAAGATTGATGATTAAAGAATAAGAGTGTTCATGATGAATGTTTCTGATAGGTATAAAGTGCAAAAATTTCTCTCGCATGTTTGTTTGATGTGAATCTCTGGGAACCAATCACATATTACTTTGGGTAGGTTAAGTTAAGGGCTAAATAATTCGATTTTAGAGACAAAACATGGAACAATTTTAGCTATTTTAATTCTACAGTAAGGAGAATGGTGATTACACTACGGACGAAAAAGAAATCGTCTAACACATAAAGACTTTCACATATAAAAATGCGACAGTCGGAACCGAACTCAAGCGTTTTAAGTGAAATGCGTGGTGTGTGTGTGTGTGTGTGTGTGTGTGTGTGTGTGTGTGTGTGTGTGTGTGTGTGTGTGATCTGCCAACCAGAAGAATTGGTTTGAACGACAACTTCTTTCTTTACCCAAAGGGTGGTTTACACTGTTCAAAGGAATGGCTAGGTCATAATACCAAAATGCTAAGCATTTGATATTAGAAGAAGGCTAGTCTGCTTATGAAATTCAAGCTACCCCTCATAGTACCTTCAACGGGTAGTGGGTATTGACTAATCATTTGCATAGTGTGACAATGATTATGTATTTTTAATCATGTATTTTTAAGCAATGGGTTCGAATTAGCGAAGAGTTAGTTCGAAGACTATTAATGTACTAATGTAAGAAAGTTCTCTTAATTCTCAGCACACTAGGCCTCTTTAGAACTATATTAAAATAATTTTCAGTATCACGAATCTGGTCCTAAGTAAATGAAATAGACGTAACTCAAACAAAAACGATAAGTACGAGGAGTATTTTTAATTATAAATAAATCAGAATTATTTTGAGATAATTACTGGTTAATGATCCACATATGTCCATTATTGCAATTTTGTTTGCTGTAACTTTAATCATATACACTATCTACCAATAATTTTCCGGACACTTTTTTCAATTTACAATTGTTACCAGTAGGCGAATCCTAATATCGGGTATGTCCACCTTTGATTTTGATCACCTCCTGCACCCTTTGAGGGAGGATTTCCACTAATGTGCGGCAGACATCAGGTGGAATTTTTCTCCATTCCTCCATCTTAGTGCTGGGGTTGAGGTCAGGACTCTGCAACGGCCAGGGCAGTCATTTCACACCCATCTCTTCATACAATTCCATAACAGTTGCAGCTTTGTGGCATGGGGCATTGTCGTATAGATAGTAACACGGGTCTGTTCCATAAAAATCCCACAGTATAGCCATCACCTGATTATCCAGAATACGAAGGTACTGAGCTGCTTTCATGAAACCACGGATAACGACCGGTGGTCCCACTCCAAACCAACTGAATGTACCCCACACCATTACTCCTACACCACCAAACTTTACTGTCGATACAACAGTGTGGTAACAAGCGTTCACCAGTCTGCCTTCACACCCATACCTTGCTATCAGACTGGAAACAGGTGGACCTTGATTCATCGCTCCGGAGTACCGTTTGCCACTGTTCAATGGTCCAGTTCACATGCGCTTTGCGCCACGCCAGATGAGCAGCCTTGTTCGTTGTTATGATGTTCGGCTTATGTGCCGTTGCCTTTCCTTGAAAATCCAGTAAATAGAGTTATTTTCGTACAGTATTAGTGCTCACCGTGGTGTTACTGGCGCTCTGGAACTCATCGCGGATGGTCTGTGCCTATTGTAGCCGGTTTTTTAGCACCCTCCTGTCCTTATCAGTTATTTTCGTCTGCTCCCCTATGTATTTTCCTGTACTAGTGATTCCAGAACGTCTCCATTTGTCGATCACATTCCCAACCGTTGATTTGGATGTCCAGTTAAGCGGCAATGGCACGTATGGCCTTGCCGCCAATGTGACACCTCTCGAAGTCATTGAGTTCAAGTCATGTTGCCATACCACCTGTATTCAACTTCTACGATGAAATACTGCTACTATCTGTACACTAATTTTTATGATATTAACAAAATTGTTCAATAACTTCAAATAAGAGGGGTGTCCGTACAATTATTGGTAGATAGTGTATATACTCATTTAGAAAAAAAAAAATGTCGCATTGGTTTAAAATTTCACTCATTGTGTATTTCTGGTCACATGCATATCAGAAATTGTGAGATGCTGTTTGTGTTTTGATCAGCCTGCTCTTACTGACAGATGCACAATATGTGCCTTAATGAGAACCAGCAAGTCACACCTCTTCGCTGTAGCTTCAAATAATTTCTAATAAACTGCAGTGACTAATTTGGTGCCAAAATTATCCTAAACTTTACTCATATCGTCTTCATCAGTCATACTTTCTTTCTGTCTTTCTTAATTTTTTTTTTTTTTTTTTTCAAATTCAGACTGAAATCCGAATAAGATGTATACTTTAACAATTTTGCTTAAGTACAGATTTTACTGATTGAAGAAAATCCTAAACGGCTTCATTTCAGCGATTATAAATTAATATAATTTAAAGAAAGTTTCGAAAGTGGAACAGAAAGCTTCTAAGAATATAACCCTCGTCATCAGCGTTGCCTTGTTGAACTACTTAAAAGACACGAACTCTGCCAAGAAGCCGTATGTTTAACTTTTATTAGTACACGATTAGATTTCACTGGCCTGACAAATTTTATTTTTACTCGAGTTCACTCGAACTTTTTTTTTTTTTTTTTACAAATTAATAGCTGGAGTGAAGTAGGGAAGTCCTCCTGCAAGTCATATATGAATTTCTTAACTAAAGGAAATATTTTTTTTCGAAACTAATGATTTATCAAACGAATTATTGTCTATCTTCCTTAAAATGTTTTGAAACAGCTCTCATCGTCAGCATAAGATACAACATAATAGTAAAATTATTACTGGTGAACAGTGGGACAATGGTTGTATCCAATATTTAAGCAATCAGAGATAGATTTTTCTTTCAGATACTTGAGATTCTTAATATGGACATTTGTTTGCTTTTTTTTTTGGTTGGAATTGGAGTTGATGCCTCGGAATTATATCTTGATTATGGTTAATACTTCTAGGAGAGTCCGAAATATCATGCATTTTATTTTATTTTATTTTTCTCTTAAAGTTTTTTTTTTTTATTGAAATCCCCTCCTGTCAGCATTTCTTTCTTGTATCCACTGCAACCAAAACAAACAAAAATTGTTTCGCATAAGAATTCGCACAAAATTTAAAAATTGTCATTGTGTATTCATTCAGTACTTTTTCAAAAATATCTCTCATCTGAGATTTATAAAAGAAAAATATCGGAAAATTCGGTCTCGGATTCATTAATAAATTATGTAACGTTTTCGTTCAGAGAAGGACATGCAATTAGTCTTTCGTGGCAGTGAGAGGGACCCCATCATGTGTGTCACTTTGTGAAGGAATAATTAGAAAAATTACCAAAAGATGTCTCTAAAAATTACTATGATTTTCTGGAATTTTATCTATGCATGGTAACCATATACCAGAAATGTATGGATCAATTTTCATTAATAACCTCATGCATGAAGCTTTTTAAGGCTAAGAAGACAAGAAATTTATAAGGGCTTTTCAATCTGACTATGGAATAGTCGCTCTCATACGCACCACTTGTTTCTGCAACTGAACTCTTATGTATGTTCTTTCCAACACTGGAGTGAGTAACCTGTGGAATAAATGCCAGTGAACATATTCAATTAAATTAAAGACATCATACACTCTCAGTTCTTGCACCATAATTTCAACTAGCCCTTCAATCTTATTATTATACGCCTCCCTAGGCCAAGGATTCATATTGGGAGACCATCAGAATAACATATGACACTCAGTTGCATCACCAGTTTAGGTTGTGTAGATGAATAATATAATTGTAACCAACCGTGATTCTGTGGATTCAGAATCATAAATTTTCATATGATTCTTATGAAATATAAAAAATCATAGGAATAATCATGACAATCATAAATTTTAAAACATATTTGTTGAACTTTTCTTCAACAGTAATTAAGTAAGAATACTTATAGATCATAAAGAAATGAATGTTTCTGTCAGAGCGTGAACAACTCGAAAAATAACAGCAAATGCATTTTTATCAATATTCGATTAATTTGGAATTTAAACGAAAACAAGAAAGTACTCTGCACAAAATAACTTTTTCCTGCTAAAAACTATACCAGTTATTATTATTATTATTATTATTATTATTATACTCACATTGCCGCACAATCCGAAATGCTTAAACTGTTACAGAACATCTAACCACGAGCTCTGGAAATTTTACGAGTACAACCCACAATAATAAATGCCAGCATTCTGTCCATAAAAACGCAAAACAGATATGCCAGTTTGGTTTATGCTAATCCCACTCTTTTCATAAAAGCTTACTCCAGATTCGAAGTCAGTGGGATTATCTATTGTCAAACTCACTTTATAAATTTATCTTTCTGTTGTCATAAGTATTTAATTTTGTGTTTTTTGGTTATGAATTTTCCTCTATATTCGGCTTTTCCTCTCCTCTTTTCTTCTTTCTATCCATTTCCAATTCTAACGATAATAACGCATTAATTATGCTATTATGATACTTAAAGTCAGTTATGTAATAACACTTTTAAAATAAATATGCCAGTTATCATGATTTTATTGAAGTCTGTACTGTACAACTTTTAGCAAAATATAATATTATTGACAAAACTCTACAACATATGAATGTAATTTATTTGAGAGATAAAAAGGTAATTAAAAGGTTTGTTCTAACTTTTCAAGATTGATTACGCTGTTTCTTTTAATTAAATAATCAAAACCTTAACAAAATCAAATGCATAATGCTATAGGCAAGACACAGTATTAATTATATTGCTCGTTTAATTCAACATTATTTATAGATTATTTGTAGATACTCTTAATGATACTCGATATATATGCTGATGATGATTGATGATGTAGATACTCTTGCAAAACGTAGCCATAAAACAGTTTAATGCTGTTTACAATGAATCTAATGGTTATATTACTGAAACGATAATACTATCTTGAGCAGGAAATGATACCGTTTCTATATCCATTCGAAAATTTACAAGTCCAGTGCACATGCAAAATAACAACATCGCATTTCTATGCTAAGCCATTACAAAACTTAAGTAATCGAAAATAAAGTTTTCCGATGAATTTTTGCTCACTTCAGATGATGGATGGCATTTCTCCTATAAATATTTATTAAAACTCAACAGAGGAAGCGCGGTTTGAAAAGATTAAATTGCAGATTATGACTCTTGTACACTATACGAGTGCGTAGGACATGCTGTTTAAATGATATCGATTGTTTACGGAGATCGCATTAAAAAAATATCGCTAGCATGTTTTAAGCTGTTACCATAGTAACAAAAATGTAATTTAATTTCCAACGGACGATTGTAGGACTCCTGATGAGCTGTATTTATCGCAATTTTCATTGTTTCAGATGTTTTTTTTTTTTTTCCCAACAAAATGCAATAATATTTAGATAATTTGAGAGTGCATTTCTCCCCTTTCGAACTATTATAATTTCTCTTCAGAGGTTCTTTTGGAGAAGCATGGGAGTCCTTAGAAATGAATGAATGAGATTAGTTTCTCTGTGGGGTATTTTAATCCCCTTTTAATCCCTTTTCCGTTTATAATCCATGTTCATGAAAAATGCTTTCTCATACTACCTGGTAGGTTCAACTCATTAGCAATACGAGGCGGGGCGTATAACCCCTGTTTATTCAACCTTATACTAAAGACAACTTTGTACAACATGAATCCCTACATTTTGGTAGCTTAGAGGAACAGAGAACTCCGCTCTATTCATTTCTTCCTACTTAATTCCTAAACATAGAGTTCGCGTGTCTGGTGCGGTCCCCCTTCCTTCTTCCCGTCTTGTGTGTTCCGTTTTACTATTCCATCGGCCCCTATGAGGACGGTAAAGGAAGTGGTCTAAACTCACCGTGAAGCAATAGAAAGATTCAGTTAAAGCGCGAGCCTAGTATTGCTTACCTCAGTTAATGACAACACAATAGACGACTCTATTAAGTGGACGTTTTCGTCAAACAAGCAGCAGTAGAGAAATAAGCCGAAAGACCGGGGTTTTGCTTTCGTTGGACATAAACGAAGCGTCAACGTCTAGGCCAGTGCTAATCCAGGTAATGTAGTTGGTACATTGTGTGGTGAGTTGTGTATTCGGTCGGAAAATGGGGTGAAAACGGACGTTTGACTGAAGACTTACAATAGGGAGCTTTATGTATGCCCTTTAGTATAGGGAAAGGTCGGACCAGATGGGCCTGTTGCATGAGAATAGCTACTTTTGTGGGGGGGAGGGGGGAAGGAAGTGCACGTGGAAATCTATGTGAGCTTACCTTGTATTCGACTTCTTCAGGGAACACCGCGATCTATGCCCAAGTGAGCGAATACAGTAGGCGGAGAGAGGGATGAAGTATGGCGTTTCTATGGAGCTAACAAATGCTGTGATCGGCCGCTGGAGCAGGAATGCGATAGTGTATTAAGTGTGTGTGTGTGTGTGGTAGGCAAAGCTTTTCATAGGTTGTTACAACAATATCGTTGTCGGTATTTGGGTTTGTAAACTTTGCACACGATAACTATGTCAAAGAGAAACCAGACAGGATAGTTAAGCCTCCCTACTTCATACAGATCAACTAAAGCAGTTTCGAAATAAAGAACACACGGAATCTTTTTTTTTTCCCTACTCCTGTTTTCGATCTGACTACTGAGAAAATAAAATAAAATAAAATAAATGTTTTGAATTATGGGTAAGATGCATGTTACCCAGAATTCAAAGGGACGGCTCCTGAATGATACATGCTCTCTTGATCATATTCGTATTAGGAAATTATTTTTAATTATGTCATTTTCAATACTAAATTTACAATTTTATGTTCATAAATTTTATGTTCCAGGTACTGCCGTGTGGTATTTTCTCCTCAGATTTGAAAATGAGTGGAATAATAAAAGTATGGTTTACAACAATAACAGCTGCACCAAGTTAAAAATATGCGCCATTGCTGCCGAGTAAAAAAATCGAATATTCTCCCTTTTTATTTTGTTACAGTTCAGTCTGAATAAATTTCGGGATCTCAGACGGCTGTCCACGGGTAGTGAATGTTCAGAATAACACGCTCGCATTACCCTGATAGACATAACACTTAAAAATATTTAAAATTGATTTAAAATATGCAGTCACCAATGAGAAAAAAAAAACGTTAATATATATATATATATATTAGTTAGAGAAAGGGTGCTAGAGATGTTTCTCGAGCACCCTTGAAGTGCTATTTGGTCTAAGACGGCCTCAGGGCGTAGTCGCCTGCTATTTATTATTAAATAAGTATTATAAATACAAATTGCAGTGTTTAGTTAGGGAGAGTACCATTTGCTTAAATACATCCTTGAATTTGAAGAGAAATATTTATTTTTAATTATCCTAAAGACTTTTTCTCCTTAAAACAAAAGGGCCAAGATTTTCAGGATGAAATAAATATTCACATTATCTTGATAGGCAGCTTAAAAATATTTAAAATTGATCTAAAATATTCGTTCACAAATGAGAAAAAAATGGAAGGATGAAAAAAAAAATCTTTAGTTAGAAAGGGGAACTCCAGAGACAGAGCGAGAGAAAACTGAAGATGAACTAGATTTCTACTATGCGTTATGTGCAAACGGTAAACGTTAAGTAATACCGTTATTGCTGGTTTGTCAAAGAGAGCTCTAAATGGAGGGGTTGGGAATCCTTTCATGAATAGACATATCTTGGAAATACCATACATTGATTCAAATTATCAGGGACAGAATTTTCTGTGGAACACTATAGTATTGACATGGTATATTCTGGCTGCTACCAAAAAACAAAAAAAAAAAGGAAGCAGTTTGACTCAGTTATCAAAGAGAACCTGCACGCATGCATTGCATTACTTAACCCAAGCTTACAAGAAATTTATTAAATGTTATAATAAGAAATCAGACCTACCTATGCACCCATTTTGCCATTGACTCCGTTAACGTGTCCTGAGGTATTCCAGACCAACGTCTCGCAGGTCAGCGATCGAGCGAGGTACCAGCGTCAAACGGCTGATGCTCATGATCTCGCATATGGTTGATGGCATTCAAATCAGGAGAATTAGGCGGTGTGGTGAGCAGACTGGATGCTTGCATAATGAGAGCCTTTTGACAGAGGGCATTGTCTGGCTAGAAGAGTGCGGATAATTCGGGCAGCATTGTCACCATGTAGGCGAATATCAAGTCCGAAACAATCTATAAGAATTGACTGTCAATGTGTATTCCGTGGGGATGAGAGAGCTCCAGTAAAGATTAGAAGTCATAATGTTTTGGCTCATGAGTGTATATCTACCACTGCTGCATTGAAAGCGTAATAACACTGGAACTGTCGCCTGTAAAGTGAAGCAAATAACTAAAATATCTTGAATGCATCTTTATTATTCTAATAATATATCTGGAATAAAAATTATATTCCAGATATTTTTGATTAGTCCTCGTGCACGCTGAAATACCAAATTAGTACACATTGCGACCATTGAATTAGAAACCTTTGTGCGGATATACATAAACGTCACGTACCCAGCTTATGTGCGGAATACTTGGTCACGTATTTTGCATATATGTTGCGTATACACAACATACAAAGTATACAAAATACTTTTTATACAAATTCAAAATACTGTGTAAACAAAATACTTGGTCACGTGCATCACCACGTGCTCTAGGGCCTATGTAAGAATGCTAGTGGTCAGTAATCATCAACACTGTTGATCATAATGAGAAAACAAAGGATCTTTCAGATTTCGAAAAGGGCTGATTGTTGGAGAATGTTCAGCTAGAGCTACGATTTTGATAACAGCAGAGCTAACTGGTTTCACAAAAGGTGAGATATCCCGAATGTTTAATCGGTTGAAAAATAACTCACATTGCTTGTCTAAGAGGCGTAACTGTATTCCTAAAACTCTCTGTCAGGAACGAGATCACCGTGGTATCAGAAGGCTTGTACAGACAAATAGAACTTTCTGTGTGCAGCAATTGACCGAAACACTTAGTGAAGGCTGTTCCCGACACATATCGCAACAAACTATGCGTGGAGAATTGAAGAAAATCAGTATTGGCAATCGCATGCCTATACAGAACCACTGATTTCTGCGATGAACCGGAAAGTTAGTCAACATCGGTGTCAGTACCACCGTGAATGGAAAATTGGAAGACCGAAAAAAAGCCATGTGGTTCGATGAGTCACGGTACGTCTTGTTCTGTGCCGAGGGTAGGCAGAGAGTTTGGTGGGAGCCCATGAAGCACTGAATCCGACTTGCCTTGTAAATACAACTAAAGGTTCTGCAAGCGGTGTCATGGTGAGGGACATATTCTGTTGGCACGGAACGGATCCCCTGATATTGCTGGAAGGTCGGGTGTCCTCCAAGGAATATCTGAAAATTTTTGCCGATCAAGTTCATCCTGAAATGTTGACTTTTTATCCAGCAGGTGACGCTTGTTTCATGGACGACAATGCTGGCTATCGTGCAAGAATTGTTCAGCAGTGGTTCCGTGTTCATGACAGCGACTCCTGCCATCTTCCTTAGCCAGCCACAAAGTCCTATCTTCCTATCTGAACCACATTGAGAATATATGGGACATGTTACAAAAACAAATCTGGGAGCAAAGCCCTCTTCCGTGAAATCTGGGCCAGTTAAACGACTGTCTGGTGAACACCTGATATGTTGTAGACCTACTGTAGATGCAATCCAACACTTTATGGAATCTATGCCAAACTGCATATGTACTGCACTTTGTGTTAAAGGAGGTCGAACACGGTATTAAATAAAAGTTAGTCATTAGTTGCCGGCATGTGAATTTCAGCATCTTTTATTCTATCCAGACTGTAAGACACTAAGAGGAAGCGATGTTCGGTTCGTACTGTGGGAAGCGGTAATGTAATTGATATAATTTTGAATAAAATATATCTTTGTTAATGAAGAACGTTATCAAATGAGTCGAATCACTGCATAACCTTCAACTAATATCACAAATAAACTTGCAATAATCATTTTTCCGTCTTTTCAGAAACATTTATCAAAATTCTAGATCTCTTCAAATTGCGAATGCAAGTTCAGAAAAAAAAAAGGGGCGGGGGAGAACTTTAGCAATTCTGTTAAGTCTCTCTAAATTGAAACTTCTAAATATAAGTTTCTTGAATTTTCTGATGTTGTAAATTGTCTACTAACTGAATTCAAAATGTAAATAAACCTGCGGTTGAAACAAGGGATTCAAAATGGGCGATCTAAATACGGGTTTGTAATGTGTTTGTAATTGTTTAACAGAAACGTATAATCACTTGAACAAAAATTCATAATTAGACGCCTCTCCCCTCTGGGAGAGAGAGGTATTTGTTCACCTTGTTTAAAGAAAATCGTACTGTTTGATTTGTTCTTAGAGTGTAAAATTTAGCAAAGAATATAATCCTGAGATATTATACTTCTTTACATAAAACAAAATATTTCAAGAATACAAAAGAATGTAGGATCAATTTCGTAAAGAATTTGAAAAGTCAGTTCACAAAGTAAAGGAATTCATTTACAGCCTTAGCAAAAACTGATGAGGCAACTGTAATTCGCCCATTTGGGGTTTCTGAAAGAACAGCTAAGGTGTAGAAGGTATTGTCTGATGGAAATGCAATTAAAAATTGTGGTATTCATATCCATCCATCAGTGGCGCTAACAGGCACTTAAGTGCCCACGGCCTTCTAAGTATCCTTGGATTTCCTAACCGTAATACGAGGGTTACCCATATGCCTCTAAGTATTCTTGTCTGTAAATTGCGTGTGTTCTAATGACGGTTTGCCTGTTTGAGGGACGAAAAAACCCGAGTTTCCGGGAGGGAAAAAACCTTCCACCTCCGTATGAGTCCGCTAACTCACCTTTAGTCGAAAGAGACCAGATAAAGGTTCTTCACGTCACTGACGAGAATCGAACCCATGTCTTTCCTACCAAATCTCTTCGTCTATACTGAATGAGCTACGGAGGCTCTATGGTATTCATATGGCTAAAGATTTGGATGAAAACGGACTAACTCAAAAGTTTGAAAGTGTTTCGAAGACCATTTTGATAATATATATATATATAAATTTAACTGACTAGAACCCGAGAAAGTATAACAAAAACCTTTAATACATCACGACTAGTATTCAACTCATGCCAACGGTAGCACGTTGGCATGAGTTGAATGTGTGCGACAACTAATTTTAGAGCGCCAGTACTGGATTACTGCGCTATGGGAATCAGACAAATTGTAGCTTAGATTGTTGTTCAAATGTGAAGGGTCCAGAACTATTTCTTTTGATTCGATAATTCTTCTTTCGAATTCATCCTTGCATATATATAAATTAGTAGTGCGTTCCCAATCAACTTGATGTGGCTGTTCTTCAAGGTTAGAGTTTGCCGAGAAGAGGACATGACTGGAAAGGGCGCTCCCACGTGTGTTCTACTGTAAGAGATGTCACGTCTATGTTCCTCAAGACGAAGTGAAACAGATTTATCTATCTTGCCAAAATAAGGTCTTCCACAGTCGCACAAAACTTTATAAACACCAGGAAAATGCAGTTGGTTGTGTTTTGGTTTTGGTCGACTCAGAAAAGAACGAAGTTTTGGCAGAGTAGTATAGTCGGTCTTTATGTTGAATTTCTTCAAAATCTTAGCTAGTTTTGGGGTAAGAGAGCTGATAAATGATAACTGTATATGAGTGATAGGGTTGGAATCATCTTCTTGTCGAGGATGTTGGCGTGGTCTCAAACGTTTAGTGATGTTACGAGACGAATATCCATTATTTAAGAAGGTGTTTTTCAGGAAGTTAAGCTCTGTTTGAAGGTCTTCTTCTGTGGAAGTGAGGCATCTTGCTCGATGGGCGAGGGTGGAGATGATGCCCAGTTTCTGAGGTGGGAAGTGATGAGAAGAACCATGTAAATATGTATCAGTGTGGGTGGTTTTTCGAAAAATTGAAAATTTAAGACAGTCAGGTAATCTGTTGATCTTTAGATCCAAGAAGGGGAGAATGCCGTTAATCTCTAGTTCTGATGTGAATTTAATGTTCTGATATTGGTTATTTAAATGGTTTAGAAAGTTTTGCAGTTCCTCTAAACTATGTCCCCAGATAAGGAAGACGTCATCAATGTAGCGTAACCACAGTTTAGGTTTCAAAGTAGCTGAGGAAATAGCTTTCTCTTCATGTTTTTTACCTTGTTATTTTTATAGCTTATGTTTTTTATTTCTCACCTGAAGAAGTCGGAGCACCGATGAAACTAGTCGTGATGTATTAAAGGTTTTTGTTATACTTTCTCGGGTTCTAGTCAGTTAAATTTATTTTTATAAATGCATACATCCCGAGTAAATCCTAATTTCAATAATATATATATAAATGTAGAAAGTATTTTACCTTGGGTATAATAAATGTTAAAGATACCAAGTTATTTTAAACCTGTTTTTACTCCATTTCCCAAGTAAGCAAACAGACAAATAAGTCAAATTTGCGCCTGCACGTAATGCAAGTCTAGCTGACCCTGCAGGTAGTGCAAGACCAAGGTAACTCATTGTAAAAGTAGAATAAGCTCTGATCACTAATCTTAATATTTACCCATAATGCAAAGCACATCTCCTGGAGGAGATGTATGATGCTTTGTATTAAAGGCAAGGGGACACTACCCAGACTGGTTTCGACCTTTATTGAGGTCTCATCAGTGGGAGCAGGCTAGAAATACCAAGATTTTAGTAATACAAAGCTCATAAGTATTTTACCAGAACAAGTTACCATAAGGTGTTTTAACCTTATTAAATAAAAATCTCAGGAGGAGATATAAATGTAGAAAGTATTTTACCTTGGGTATAATAAATGTTAAAGATACCAAGTTATTTTAACCTGGTTTTACTCCATTTCCCAAGTAAGCAAACAGACAAATAAGTCAAGTTTAAATTGACAAATAAGTCAAGCCTGCAAAAGTTTAAATTTCCGCTTCGTCTTCTTTTTTTTTATCCTCTTCCGGATATCCTTTTGGCCACTAAACGTATGGATAAGTTCAGATGAGCATTCAATGGTGACATCTCGTGGCTAGGAGATGGACAAACATGTTAGTGGCAAACTAGAAATGGTAATTCAGGACAGCTCTTATTTTTTCGTGACACTAGAGGTGACTATTGATGCACCTGATAGTCAAATAATAACATTTGTTAGAACAGTAGAACAATTAATTGTTCTGGGGAGCTTTTAAAATTGAATTCATTACAAAGAACATGTAAAGAAGAAGAAGAAGATGTTTATAACCAACTTAAATCAGGTATGATAGAGTATGGTGGTTTCGACAAACAAGCCACATTTATCGATGGATCTGAATGTATGAACGGTGAAAATATTGGAGCTTTTGGTTTGCTAAAAAGAGATGGAATCAAATCTCAAATATCACATTGCATTATACACACCAAATAAGTTTTATGGGTCTTCACTGAGACCATCTAATACAAAACACAAAGTAGCGAAAATAACGAATTAAGGGAGCCGTTCTTTTAGTCATAGAAAATTCAAAACATTTTTAGGTGAACGTGTTGCAAGAGGATATGGTGACTTGCTTCTGCACAATCGAATCTGTTGGTGGAATGCTGTAAAATGTTTAGTGAGATTTTTACAAACTTCGGAAAGAACTTTTTATCTATTTGTATTGGAATCTAACCATTTTATTTCAAATGTGATACTGATCTAACTAAAAGTCCCATTGATGTCACTTTGCTGTCTGACATCAGAATTCAAAAGTCAATTGAAATGTTGCCTGATATCAGAAAACTGATATCAGGCAGCATTTGAATGCAGTAAATATTGCTCTGCAAGCGAAAGACCAAAAAATCTTGAATCTTTACAGTCATATAGCTGATTTTCGTAACGAGCTGCCATTAAAATAAATTCTAGAAAGAAACAGTTTAATTCATTTTCAATCCTGCAAGGAGTTTTTTGATGAATTGACGATTACGTAGTGAAACTGTACATTTAAAGTCTTCATTCATTAGCTCGACTAAGAATGTTGATGATAGGAAATTTGATGAACTCGAACGAAGCATATCCACTGAATAATGACACTGAATTCACAAATTTATCAAATGGAATTTTGAATTTCAAGCAGATCACTTTATTAGAGCTGGATCAGAGACCAAAGCAGAATGGCTTAAACTTTTTCCCACTGAGAAATATCCAAACACACGAGATTTAGGATTACAAATTATTTCAATGTTTGGAAATGTTTGTACATGCAAATGTATACAAGAGGGTATTTTTCTGTTATGAGATATGACTACTATTGAATAATTACTTCGTGTTTCGACAACAGACATCGAAGTGGACATGCAAAAACTTTATTTAGTCGCCCGCAGTGCTCTTTAAATGTAAGTTGTTGTTGTTGTTGTTGTTTTTAATTTAAATTTCGGTTATTCTAATATTAATTATAAGACAACGGCTTAATAAATTAAACAGATGTTTATATTTACATCGTCATATATTAAAAAAAAAATAGGGTCCACCATCCAACCATTTTAAAAATCTTTGCCCGTGGTTCCAGATATCTGTATATACGTATTCGTTTTTTGTAACTTCTGCGATTTTTCCCCTTCATATTCACTATTATATCTATCGATCCCTTTTGAAACTTTCATAAGGGCTTTCTTTCGAAGTCCAGAAAAAGCCTAATTTACTTCTTCAAGTTCCTTACCGTTATTTAATCTCTGCTATTATCAGCTTAGAATATCCTCCTTCCCTTATTCTAGTCAGCAAAGAAACGGTAGCTTGAACAAATTGACTCTAAATGAGTTTTTGTTTCGTACTATGCATAACAACGTCCACTTAGCACCTCTCCTGTCGCTTGATACACACACACACACACACACACACACACACACACACACACACACACACACACACACACACCTCCCAAAAGACAACCTAAGCCCTTCAGAGTAGTCCTTTTAAACTAGAAGGGTGGTCTATTGTGGATAAAATACGAACCAACTACGAATTGCCCTTGTTTATGGCTCTTAGCGGTTCGTTGTCCCACCACACACGTTCGGACGCCGAAAATGTATTCTTAACAAGAAGAGCGACACGTCTTTGTTCGTTAGGGGAACGATACTAGGTGTGGGTCTATCATGTCTCCCCTCCTGCAATCATTGTGTTGGTCTGCGGAGGCCAGTCCTAATGAACCAAACGGTCTCTCTCTCTCTCAATCATCGATTTACTGCTTACGAACCTTTTGACGGAAGTAACGACAAGGGGAAGGGGAATTTGCGTGGTAGGGTGCTGATGGAACTGTTAGCCAACCGAAAATGATTGAAAAGTGGTTTTACTGTTTTACTGTAGAGCAAATTACTCAATTTGCTTATAACACTGTACACTGCATTACATGTAATTATGACGTGCATCAATTATGCTTTTTTTGTTACATTTTATTACCGGTTATTAAATCCTTTCTCTATGCGTATAAAACCAAATAGGTATAATATATAATTCAACTACTTTAATATTTATGGTATTCAGTGAAAATGTTCACTTTGTAATCATTTTCCCTCCCTTACTTACAGTTTGCTAATTTTTCTTGGCAAACCAGAAACATATTACACAGTAAGAAAATCTACACACTTTATAATCTTCGTGTGTGTGTGTGTGTGTGTGTGTGTGTGTGTGTGTGTGTGTGTGTGTGTGTGTGTGTGTGTGTGTGTGTGTGTGTGTGTGTGTGTGTGTGTGTGTGTGTTGTCATCTGGTAGGTCTAATTGACAAACATAACTGTCGAATATTCCTATCTTTCATAAACACATCATCGTCATTTTTGAAACATTTAGTAAAACATAATAGTACAAAAGTCATAACTAATTCCTGAAGTAGGAATACACTCATTCACGTAATATTTTCTTTAAAAACTACCAACATGTTCTTAAGATAAAATAATAGGTATTCTAGTAACAATCGTGTGTGAAACATTCAGCGAGACAGAGTAGGAGGTCACATTGTCAATTATAAAAAGGTATCTGAATTCTCATCCATAAACATTTTATTATACGAACACTCTGTTTTATGCTCACGCAATAAAACAGAACCAGCAGTCAAAGCTCACGTGTACTGAATCCAAACATCGGATGCCATAAACGTCCAATTATCGGAGACTAGTTGACTCGGTAAACAGCAATCATCTCTCGACAGTGACGAAATAATGTCGGCATCCATTGTGTCGATTTACACAGTCATAAGAATAGTCTGTTGCTCCTCCTCAGCGCCGATAGTTTTATGGAGAGCAGAAATATGGCGCCAACACGCGTCTTGGAACTTGTGACCAATACAAACACGTTTATTACACGGTTTAAATTCGATTGTAATATGTAGGCTACCCTCTGCTCTCTCTCTCTCTCTCTCTCTCTCTCTCTGGTGACAAATAGTAGTCATGGCGCAGTTGTAAAATATTGTGTTAAAGGTCATATATATCGTAACATGGCAATCATGCAACTGGTTTTGCATGTGGTGTGCACTGTAGAAGGTTAAGGATAATCTTTACATATGATTAACTAAGTTAGTTTATGAAAACAAAAGAACCTTTTTCTGCGCTCTTTTTCTTTCTTCTCTCCTTTCCATTCCCGCCTTCATAGGAAGAAGAGAAGGTAGTAGGAAATAGGCGTAACTGGAAGCTATTTGTCACCATTGCTCTTTTCGACACAAATAAACCAAATATTGATGAAGTGTCTCCAAACACACTTTTACAATTCAGGGCAGGTCGGTTGTGGACCACGTGCGAACGCATACACCTCCAGGGGAAGTGTCACCTCCTTCCGTAGAACTGCAATATATTGGTTCTCCCTATCTTCCTGCTTTCCCCGCCACTATGGATTGAAAGAAAGAGGAAAACTTATTCAATAGATGACTGTACATTTGTGCATAGGTCAACATAATTACAGTCCAGGCTATAATACTCAATTCACTCAAAGGCATATGAAATGAAAATTTTTTTCATCACATTAATTTTGATAGCCCCTGTTTTTTTTTTTTTTTTTTTTTTTTTTTTTTTTTTTTTTTACCAAGGTATATATTTTAGTTTTGAATGAAACACATTGTAGATGACACTGAATCTGGGAATCATCTCTTACAATTTTGATATCACCCATAGTTCAATGTTCATTTAGTACAGAGTTTAAATTTATTATACTAGACTGGAAGTCGGCAACTTTGAATGTAGGAACCTTCATTAAGCATTATTTAAGATTGTTAATCTTAAAATGGGAAATAATCACTGTTTTATTTTATTTAATGTTTAAACTAATAGACAAAGAGTTTCGGTCAAGCATAGAAATTAGATACTCATATTAGATCTTAATATTATTAAGAAAACTTTATTTGCACATTGAGAAACTGAATTTTGACTTGCCAGGAAAATATTTCACGGTTCGCATGGAATGGGGCATGTGGGACTGCACAGGTTTGTTGACGACAGGAACAGTTTCTTAGCCGCATATAACGCTCTAATCTTCTTCCTCTGCGCGTTTATCCCGCTTCCAATGCAGGGTCCGGTTTTACATTTGATATGACTTTGTTAGTACAACCCCCCCCCCCCCCAACCGGCCTGTCGCCAAGCTTGCCGCTGGGGATATGACGCTCTAATAATCGAGCCTATTTCCAAAACTGTCATAATATAATTATATAATTGCAATATACACATATATATACATATTGCTCTTTTATATCATATATATATATATATATATTATATATATTATATTATATATATATATATTATATATATATATATATATATATATATATATATATATATATATATATATATATTATATATATATATATATATATATATATATATATATATATATATATATTATATATATATATATATATATATATATATATATATATATATATATATATATATATATATATATATATATATATATATATATATATATATATATATATATATATATATATATATATATATATATATATGTTAAAGATACTAAGAAATTTTATACTTGCTTTTAATTCTTTTCCCAAGTAAGCAAAACAAAGTTTTGCGCGTGATAGTAGTATTAGGAGAACAAAAGACAGATAGATAGCATCAGGGAGAGAGAGAGAGAGAGAGAGAGAGAGAGAGAGAGAAAAGGCTTCTGCTCTTTTAGATCATCATATAGCCAAAGGCTATCAGTTTTCCTTTTTCACCAATCTCATATAGATGAACAACCAAAAACCAATTGAAACTAAAGTGCAAAGATGACTGATACCCAGGTGGTTAGCCCCTTCTGGGTTAACCGCCTTGAGTTTGGCTTCTCTGCCTGGGATTACTCTCCAGTCATCCCTGCAACAGACTATAAGACTACATTGAATTAAGAGGATGGAACTATTTAAAGAACCTCTCATAGCAAGAATAGACAGAATTTTATCTCTCCCTGGTGAATATTGCATAATGTGAATGGTCTACACCATCTAGTGATAAATTTGATATCTCCAAGAATGCTTCTTTCTAAATACAAAAATCGTCTAACTGAACAATAGAATTTCCACAATCCGATATTATAAAGCATTTGGATGTCATATTGCTGGTTTTTAAATCCGTGTTTTTTTCTAACCTTCCATAAATGGCATTTTAATTCATTAATTATAAAAATCAAAATTCTCTTCCCATTGCTGACAGGTGGTGGGTATTGTAAAAAAATAACCTGTTTTGTTGTAAATAGTAGAATGCCCAACACATTACATAATCTGTTCCAAATACACAGAGCAAGAGGGCAGCTGTAGAATGCATGTTCTACTGTTTCCAATTGGTAACAGTTGTTACAGATTGGATCTCCGATGTTAAAGTATCTCCATTTGATGGCATTGACTGGAAGACGACCATATGCAATTCTCCAAGCAAGATCCTTCCCGTTAGTGTACCCTTGGAACGTCATCAAGTTATGAAACAAAATACAGTATTGTTGCCAGTACCGAACTGTGGAACTTCGCGGCGAAAGAGATTAAAGATTTCTTTATGTCAAATTTTACTTTGTTTTAATGGAAAGAATGTCAATTCCGAAGTGTTTTAGCAGTCTTGGAGTTAAGCACAGAGTGCTTGTAGTATTCAGGAACAATCTCAGCTTTTGGACCTTTATAATCATTAACTCCAAACAGGGGAAGATGAAAACTCAAGTAGTACCGGAAAGGTCTGCACATGTGTAATTAGTTTGCAATATTTTATGGATTTTTGAAGCTGTATTGCTAAAATAACAGAATTTTAAGACTGGAAATCCAAATCCTCCATGCTTCGTTGATAGTTGAAGAAATTCCTTTTTAACTTCTTGGTATCGGCAGGACTAAAAAAATTGCAGAGGTTTACTATATAATTGCTTTTCTTCAGCTTCTGTGATGTCTGTAATATTTATTATGTACAACTGAGAACGAAAGATTATGGTTTTGAGTACTATGGCTTTAGAAGAAAAAGAGAGCGGCCCTATTTTCCAGTCTTCTGACATTTCCAAGTTCTTGTATATAAGTTCTTGGACTGGTAATATGGGGTAAGTGGAGAAGGGAATTCCAAGTATAATGAGAGATTCTCTCTTTGGGGTTAGTCCAAAAGGAATGCCTCCAAGATCTCACTTTCCATAAACTTTTAATTTTGTGATTAATGTCTGCATTAATAATTAATCCGCTGCTTTTGCTGAATTTTTCCAAAATACCAAAAAATATATATATGGAGTCATTATCCTTCAAAGTTCCGACTACATCATCGGCATATGCTAATACCTTATTTTCCTTTTTAGTTGAAGGAACCTCGCACAGTATGTGTATTGTTGACTCCTGTAAGAAAGGTTTAAGAACCAATGCAAAAAGCAGTGGACAGCCGTGCTTGACTCCTTTTTGAATTTTTACTGGGTCTGACAGGAACGCATTAACTAGGAGGTGGTTTGTTGAATTGGCATAGGCTCCTTTGATAACAGATAGCAGTTTTTTCCCTACACAAATTCGCTGGAGGATGTGAACAGAAAGTGGGGGTCAGACCCGGGAGAGATAACAAGGTTGGAGTAATGCAGAAGTCACATATATCTCATATACAAGTAGACAAAAGGTGCTTGACCTTCTTAATAAAAATTTATGGATGAGAGAAAGATATAGAAAGTTTTTTACCTTCAGAAGTGAATATATTTCATGTGCAAAGCTTTGTTTTGCTCACTTGGGATGAGGATTAAAATTAAGCATAAAATTTCTTGGTATCTTTAACGTATAATACACCCAAAACTGCCATTTAAACTGCCATTTAAACTATCACACACACACACACACACACACACACACACACACACACACACACACACACACACACACACACACACACACACACACACACACACACACACACACACACACACACACACACACACACACACACACACACACACACTACAATATTGTAATATTGTAATGTGCGTGAAGATAACTTAATGCAATCTATTATAAAAGTATGATTTTGAGAAGCAGCAATAAGAAAAATGTGTACGTTGGTAGATCCATGCTAAGCGAATTAATTAACTTATTAGAAACAGAAGAGCACATATAAATTATTTTTGTAAAGTTGAGTTTAATTTTTGTACTAATTTTATTGCGAAATTAATTTTTTTTCTTTTATTTTTTACAACTTCTTAATTGTAATATTTGTGATCACTGTAATATTTCGTAATGTCTGTAATATGAGAAACAGATTTTTCTCATATTATATGAGAAAAATATGAACACACCTCATATGAACACACCATTTTTACTCAAAATGGTGTGTTCATTAAAACTAGGAACTTGGAATGTCAGAACCCTGTACGAAGCAGGTAAGCTAAGAAATACTATCCAGGAAATGAAAAGACTTGAAATTGGAATTTTAGGAATGGGTGAAGTTAGGTGGCCAGGATCAGGCAAAACTCAAGTTGATGCCTGACAATGTATCAGTCTGGAAGTAGTGAAAACAACCATCAAAATGGAGTTGGAATAATATTAAACAAAGATGTTAATAAGTCACTGTTGAGCTTTATCCCCTACTCAGATAGGATGATGTTTTTAAAACTAAAAGGTCAACCACTAAATATTAATCTTATACAGGTCTATGCCCCTACTGCTGACAAGAATGATACCGAGATCGAAGAATTTTATGACCAATTAAAAGAACTAATGAAAAACACAAAAAAAAAACATGATATTAACATCGTCATGGGTGATTTCAATGCTAAAGTTGGGAAAGGTAGAAGTGGAGATATAGTTGGCGAACATGGACTGGGAACAAGAAATGAGAGAGGAGACCGTCTTATTCAATTCTGCCAAGAAGAGGAGCTAATAGTCACAAACACATGGTTTAAGCTACCATCCCGAAGGCTATATACTTGGCGATC
Organism: Typopeltis vanoorti; assembly: GCF_054136105.1. Classification (NCBI taxonomy): domain Eukaryota; kingdom Metazoa; phylum Arthropoda; class Arachnida; order Uropygi; family Thelyphonidae; genus Typopeltis; species Typopeltis vanoorti. The sequence continues at coordinate 54,624,779 of NC_143568.1, read as the reverse complement.
ACCACAAGATAATAATGGGAATATAGTCAGAAACCGAATTTATTACTTGCTAATTAATCAACGATTTCGAAGCTCTATAAAGAGTACAAAAACTTATCCTAATGCAGAAATTGCTTCTGATAATAATCTACTGGTGGCAGAGTTAAAACTTAGACTGAAAGCTATACTTAAGAAACATCAACAAAAAAAGGTTTGATTTAGGAAAATTAAAAAAAAAAACAGAAATAAGAAACAAATTGAGTCCAGATCTGAATCAAGAGCACTTATCAAGAATGATGACGTCATGAGGATTGACGAATCATGGGACAAATTAAAATCTGTCTTCATAGAGAAATGTACCTTGTGTCCTGATAGAGCAGTAAAAAAGAAAGATTGGATAACTGACGAAATTCTTTCTCTCATGGATCAACGCAGATCATATAAAAATCATAGTCCAATAAAATATAAAGAGGTTCAGAAAATTATTAAACGCAAGATCGAAGACGCAAAAGAAATCCGGATGAATAAAAAATGTAAAGAAATAGAAATTCTACAGGAAAAGCATGACAATTTTAATCTACACAAAAAGCTGAAAGAAACCTCAGGTATATTTAAGAACAAACAACTATGTGTCCTTCGAAACAAAAAGGGAGAAATAATATCCGAAAAGGATGACAGAATACAAGAATGGGTGAAATATATAGAAGAACACGTTACTGATAACAGACAGAACCCAGAAAATACTTATGAACAGATGGAAGGTCCATGCATTCTAAGATCAGAGGTAGAATTTGCACTGAACTCAACTAAAAATGGTAAAGCATTGGCCCGGATAGAATACCAGCAGAAATAGGAAAGTTATTAGAAGGTGACAACATTAATATATTAGTAAAGCTGTTTAATAAGATCTACGATATGGGCATAATCCATAATCCCTCAAGACTGGTTACAGTCGACCTTCATCATACTATCTACAAAAGCAAATGCGAAAACTTGTAATGATTATAGAATGATCAGCCTAATGAGTCACGTTCTCAAAATGTTTCTGAAAATAATTAAAAAAAGAATATACAGAAAATGTGAAGACACCTTCAGTGATACCCAGTTCCGCTTTAGAAACGGTTTGGGAACATGTATTGACCAAAACAAGGAAGTATTCATTTGCTTCATCGACTTCGAGAAAGCATTTGACAAAGACATCAGGATCATTGATGTACTGTTCAAGTTGATGACATTATTACAGACTCCATTAACATCAAACGATATGTGACAGCACAAATCAAAGGATGTGTGCTGTCACCTCTTCTTTTTAACATATACTCAGAAGCCATATTTCAAAAAATCTTAAAAGGAAGAAAGGAAGGGATTAATGTAAATGGTGAAATCATCAGCAACATCCGATATGCTGATGACACAGCTCTCCTGGCTGACAATATTCAGGATCTTCAAGATCTTTTGGAACTAGTGAATGAAGAGAGTGAAAAATGGGATTAAAAATGAATATCACCAAAACTAAATTCATGGTCATAAGCAAGAAACCAATTCTTAATTTAGCACGTTCTTTAAATGGGAAACAAATAGAAAGAGTGGAAAAGTTAAAAATATCTCGGATGCTGGTTAAATGAAGTTTGCACTCAGAAATGGAAATAAAACTTAGAATTGAAATGGAAAGAAAAATTTTCTCTTTATGAAATCAACACTGTGTAACCACAACTTAAACTTAGAACTTAGAGTACGCATGGTTAAATGCTATGTACGGTGCGGAAACTTGGACCTTGAAAAAAACATCAATAAAAAAACTGAAGCCTTTGAGATGTGGTTATAAAGACGAATGTTACAAATCCCAAGAGCAAAAACGTCCAATCAGGAAGTACTGGAACTAATGGGGAAATCACGTGAACTTTTAGATACCATAAAAAGAAGGAAAACTGCATATCTTGGTCACCTACTTCATAATGAAAAATATAAGATACTTCAATTGCTTATAAAAGGGAAGATAAATGGAAGAAGAGGACAAGGAAGACCAAGAAAATCTTGGCTGGCAGACATCAGGCAGTGGATTGACATGAACTCTGAGAGACTGCTCAGAGTAGCTGAGGACCGGTCAAAATTTGTCAAGGTGGTCGCCGACCTCCGATAGGAGAGCACTCAAAGAAGATGAAGAAGATAAAAGTATGGTTTTGAGAAGCAGAAATAAAAAAAATGTGTTCTACGTTGGTAGAGTCCATGCCTATGCGAATTAATGAACGTATTAGAAACAGAAGACCACATATAAATTAGTAGGTAAAGTTGAGTTTACTTTTTGTACTTATTTTTTTGCGAAATTAAATAATTTCTTTTATTTTATACTACTTTATAATGACTGTAATATGAGAAACAGATAGATAGATAGATAGATAGATAGAGAGAGAGAGAGAGAGAGAGAGAGAGGCCATTTAAACAATATGCGCCATGTTTTTACAATTTTAGAAAGTATTTTAAATGATTCAAAATGTTAAATGGAATATATTATTTCCAAGAGAATTAAAATGCATTAATCAACTATATGAAAAGTACTCTACATGCAAGCTATGTTATTTCACCCTTTCCCCCACAAAAGATTGTAAACCTGTAGTATTATATAAATTTAGCATCATGATTCTGAAAAAAAAAAAAAACTAATTTCAGCTAATGTACACTACTTACAAAAAATGTAGCACATCTTCAAACTACTCTTATATCAATTCTCTCATCTTCCCAATCCTCACAAAAGGTTGTAAAACTGCAATATCGCAAAAAATTGAGTGTCTTGGGTGGACTTAGGATTAAATAACCCTGAGAGCTTATTCTAGAGACCAACCATGGAACTTCCTTTCAAGCGAATTCAGGGATATAGTAAGCGGGACTGCGCAGGAGGAATTGGTATATTAGGCAATAAAAAGCTTTATTTTCATCTAATGGCTTCACAGACATCTATCACAGTTGATTCGAACCTATAGATTCCAGGTTGGACTGCGTGTACACTATTCTCTTTGTCAATGGCCTGCCTTGAGTAGCCTTCTCATATTTAAAATGAGCTAATTTTGCTCATATTTTAAAATTATAGGTAACACAATATCTTTTTATTAATATTTACCATATAATCTATAATTTACCGAATGCAACATACATTTGTAAACGTTGGTTCATTGATTTAACTCTACCATGGTAAAACGGGTGGTACGCATAAACCTGCTACGATACACAACAACTTTATACGAACGATACAATTCTTAGCAGGTACGATACAATACTTAACAGAAAAATAAGAAAAAATGCTTACTTAGATTTACGTCTACATTTTTACTACAAAAATATAAAAAGTTGAACTTTTCAATTAATGAGGGGCTCGGCCTGTTGTGACAGAATTACATTATCTACCAATAATTGTCCTGACAACCCTGTCATTTGAAGTTATGGAGAACATTCCAGGTTTGTTAAAAACATAAAAACCGATGTACAGATAGTGTGAAGTAGTATTTCATCGTAGCAGTCGAATACAAGTGGTATGGAAACACGACGTGAACTGAACCTTCGTTTACTTCGAGAGAAGTGTCACATTAGTGGTATGTCCATACATGCTATTGCCGATGAACTGGAGTATCCAAAATTCAACGGTTCGCGATGTGATCAACAAATGGAAACGTTCTGGCATCACTATTGCAGAAAACACTCAGGGCGGGCGCCGAAAATGATAGGAGGGTGGTAAAACGGGTGACACGCAAAAACCGACTACAATACTCACAGACCATCCGTGATGAGTTCCAGAGCGCCATTCACACCATGGTGAACACTAATACTGTAGAAAAGAACTCCATTTCCTGGGTTTCCAAGAAAGAGCAGCGGTACACAAGCTGAACATCACAACAACGAACAAGGAGTCCGGCTTGGTGCAAGGAGCGTGTGAACTGGACAACTGACCAGTGGAAAAGGGTACTCTGGAGTGATAAATTAAGATTCCCCTGTTTCTAGTCTGATGGCAAGGTGTGGATATGGAGGCAGGCTGGTGAACGCTTGTTACCACAGTGTGTTGTACCCACAGTAAAGTTTGGTGGTGGAGAAGTAACGTTGTGGGATGCATTCGGCTGGTTTGGAGTGGGACCACTGGTCGTTGAACGTGGTTCCACGAAGGCAGCTCAGTATCTTGATATTCTGGATAATTAGGTGCTGCCTAAATATGTATATTAGGGTTACCAAGTAATTTTATAAACTTGGTTATTTTACTCCTAATCCCAAGTAAGCAAACAGTTAAGTTTGCGCCTGAACGTAGTTCAAGTCTAAAGGTGGTGCAACACCAGGGCAACTCATAAGTATGTTACTGAATAGTAACAAACTCATTCCAACAGCTCTTCAGATCGTTGCTCGGAATGCAAATGGCCTCAAAAACAAAATTATGGAACTCCGAGATTTCACATATAGGTATCAACCAGATGTTTTATTAATCAGTGAAACTCATTTAAGACCCTCAGACAATCCTAAAATAAGGAGTTATCGCCTATACAGAAATGATAGATTACTCTACAGAGGCGGCGGCACTGCCATCTTCATTAAAAATTATATTAAGCACTATTCTGTGAGCAACCCTTCAACCACTAATCTTGAGATCACAGGCGTGGAAGTAGTCACCAGTTCTACTAGCAGATTGAAAATCTACTCAGCTTACAACCCTCCCCAAAAATCTCTACTTCACTCTGACCTAAATGCCATCTTATGCGTCAGAGAGCCGACCATTATAGCCGGGGATCTGAACTCCAAGCACCCTGCATGGAATTGCTCAACCACCAACAAGAATGGTTGCATCCTTTCCAATTACTTAGGATCAAGCAACGCAGTTGTGGCAGGCCCCACCGAACCAACTCATCTCAGTACGTTTGGCACTGCTGATATCCTGGATATAGCTATCCTGCAGGATATCAAACTTCAATACAGCATTATATCCATGGATGAACTATCATCCGATCACAATCCAATTCTACTACAGCTGGGAAAACAAGAATACCTGTCTCCTCCTTCTCACTCCTACATAGCATGGGAAAGACTGTCAACAGCACTGAAGGATTATATTGGACCTGTTCCTCACATACGCACAAAAGAAGAAGTATAAACTGCAGTTAAAAAGCTCACACAACAAATTAATTCTGCTATAACGGTAGCTACCTCCTACAAATCTGCCCGCAAGCCAGATCGTTTGCCTGAAGTCATCATGAACTTGATCAGAGACAAAAACAGAGCTAGGAAAAGATTCTGTAACACGTGTGCGCCACAAGATAAAACAAATCTAAACAGATTAAATGGGGCAGTAAGAGATACGCTCAAAGCTCATAGAGACCAAGTATGGGAAAAAAGGTTAGCCTCCATTTCACCTGCTGATCACTCCATCTGGGGACTACTGAAAAATATCAAAAACAAAGACAGATCCCTTCCCCCAATATTCTCTGTCACACAGATGTAGACAAAGCAGAAGTTATAACATACAATTTGGAGGAGCAATGCAGGCTCCAAATCCTATCACCAGCACTAACCATATTGCACCAACATCACCTGCTGAGATATACGACATTATTAAAAAAATTAAAGAACAAAAAAGCTCCTGGGCCAGACAGAATTACTAATCGGGTGATCAAACTTCTGCCCCGAAAAGTAGTAGTGCACCTGACCAGTATAATAAATGCAATTTTAAGATTTCACTATTTTCCTTCCACCTGGAAACTACTGATGTAATTCCTGTACATAAGCCAGGCAAAGACCCACACTGGGAAATTATCGTCCAATCAGTCTCGTCTCCAATCTGGGTAAGGTTGTGGAGAAGGTCATCCTCTCACGACTCCAGACTTCAGTAAATGACCTAAACATCCTCCCTAAAGAACAGTTTGGTTTTCGGCAACACCATAGGTTTCGGCAACACTACTCAGCAAATCCACAGAATTGTCGAATACATCACCACCAGCTACAACTGGCGCCAGTGTCTTGACCTATCCAAAGCATTTGACAAAATCTGGCATTTTGGACTCCTGCACAAACTTATCTCAGCCGGTACCTCACTAAAAATGGTTCATCTAATCCACTCATATTTTCAGAAACAATGCAAGTTAAAATCAATGGTTCTACATCGTCCCAGCGCCATATCTTTGCTGGAGTGCCGCAGGGACCTATACTGGCTGCATTTCTGTTTTCTGTATACATGTCAGACATCCCGTATAATCCGATGACTTCCATTTTGGCCCTGTATGTGGACGATACGGCAATACTAACCAGATCTCTCTCCGACCCCATTTCGTCACCAGAAAGCTCCAAGAAAACCTTCTAATGCTGGAGGGTTGGTTCTCCAAGTGGAAATTGGAAGTCAACCCCCTGAAAAGCTCAGCCATTCTTTTCTCAAAAAGACCAATGTTTCCTGCAGGAGATGTGTTACTATTCAATACTAAAATTCCCTGGCAGACAGAAACAATTTACCTGGGTGTAATTCTCGACAAAATGCTATCTTTCAACCAACACATCAAGTCTACGTGTGCAAAGGCATCTAAAGCCATAGCTGAGATCTATCTGCTAATTAATAGAAATAGCAAGCTCAGCAACAGAATCAAATTGCAACTATACCAGATGACGATTCGTGCTATAATCACCTATGCCTCCCCAGCCTGGAGCCACACCTCTAATAGTAACATTATCAAGATACGACGAGTGCAGAATAAGTGCTTGAGAATGATTCTGAACGCCCCGTGGTATGTTAGAAACAATCAACTGCATAGAGATACAAATATTCCCTATATTTTCTCTTTTCTACAATCCTTAGCATCCAAGTTTTTCCTAAAGACGTCCACACATCCCAACGATTTGGTTCAGCGAGCTGCAGCATACGAGGCAACGGACATATTCAAATATAGAAGACCAAAAGCTATATTAGCCTTCTATAGCGATGCATAATCTCCATGCCCATTCAGGGCGAGCAAACTGCTCATAAATTTTACCCTCACTGAAACCACAACAGACAGTGGGGAATATGAAAAGCATCTTGCTTCACCCCTAAAGACATAAATGTCAATTGTCAATTGTCAATCTTGGTATTTATTTAGGGTCTAGCTACTCACTGAGGAGACCTCAAAAAAGGTTGAAACCGGTTTGGGTAGTGACCCCACCCATAATGTATTGCAGTATACATATATATGGGTGGGGTCACTACCGAAGATAGATGTAGCAAAATTACTGTAAAAATGCTGTAAACTGCAATATTATATATATATATATATATATATATATTAAGGTTACTAATCATATATATATATATATATATATATATTTATAAAATTACTTGTAACCCTAATATAAAAATAACCAAGTTTATAAAATTACTTGGTAACCCTAATATATTAGGGTTAACAAGTAACCAAGGGTTACTTATATATATATATATTGCAGTTTACAGCATTTTTACAGTAATTTTGCTACATCTATCTTCGAGTAACGTAGGTACATACAAAAACCTGAAACTGCAAGCTACAAATGTAGTTGATTTATCTAATTAGCTTCGGCTATAACTAGTTTTAAGAAGTGCAGTTTAATATCGGCTCACTCAACGAAAGTCGTCTAAACACAAATGTACACCTTAAGATAGGAATTTGCTGTCCTGCCTTCATCTCAATGACTAATGTAACAATTTTCCTTTTATCTTTTCGTTCTTTTTTTTTTTTTTTTTTTTTCGTATGGGAGGGGGGATGATTTGATCTTTATGAAAATGTCAAAATATTCCGGTATTCCGGATAATTTCTGTTGTTTTGTTTGCGACGAATACCTTTTCATACCATAAAAACATAATCATAAGTAACTTATAAGTGCTTATATGAAAAAAGAGCGTATGAATTATATTTTGAATATAAAATAGAGAGTCAGATGAAAGTTGACTCTACGCTTCGTGAGGCTTAGAATATAATCTTATTTTAAGCTAGCGAAGAATTCATTCCTCACTTGCTTCAATAAATGTTGTTCGCCAAACGAATGAACGAATGACATCCAGGGAAGTAAAAGATCACACCACTGATTACAACTTTGCTTGACCGCCATTAGACGGCAAAAGATAAGCACTTAAAAAAAAAAAAAAAGTATCTAATCTATGGGAAAAGCGTGTTATAGTGAAGAACTTTTTGTAATATTTCAAAAATTACAGTGATTAGACGAAGGAGGTAAGCTTCATTCGAAGGCAGAATGGCAAAAGACAGATTCTTTATCTGTCTTTTGCCATTTTCATTAAAGCTATTTACATTTTCTGAATTTTTTTTTTTTATGAGCGAAATTCTTTATTTAATAATGATATTCATCTAGCCCTTTCACTGATTCGTCCAACGTAAGCCTCCCAGCTCCGGTAATACATATGTTATTAATACGTATCACCTTTTGTGGTTATTTACTCTCAATTAATGACTGATATATCATAAATATATATGAATCCGCTGCCTTCCAAACAACGAGCTGTAATCTATAGCAGATCAGTATTTTGTGTGTGTGTGTGTGCGCGCGCGCGCGCGCGTGTACTGATTTGCAATAAAAAATTATTTTTTAAAAATATTTTTCACGATATATTAACCAAAAAATTCCAGGAGAATGTGTTGCATAATGTGGTGAACGTATTAGTCAAATTTTAGATTATATAATCATATTTCATATTCATTTGACTTCACATTCATTCATTCATTCAAATTCATTTGCTAATGTGTTCAGCAGAGTGCATTAGCGTCTATCTTTAACCAACAGCGCTGTGAATACGAATCCCAGTGTGATCTGGATGTTTATGAATATCCTTAAGTGAGGGATGACTTTCATCACCCAATACAAGACCACCACCCACCCTGCATTTTATAGGCCTGAAGCGACTTGACGAAGTTCCATGTTTGGTATTTATAAAAAAATGTTTCTGGCTTATCTGATCCAGCGTACTTAATTCACGGTGGGTATAGAACATCTCATGGATTTCATACAAAAAAAAAAAAAAAAAAAAATGGACATCTCAATTGATAGTGGATCTAACAAGCTCAAATTTTTAATAGGATACTCAATCCTTTAAACTTTCTTTTAAAGTGCGACCGATTAGCACGTATATGGGAGCTATGCATTTATGTGTTATTTTGACAATTTTTCTTCCAGTTCAGATTAATTAATTTTTCTCTTAATGCTCTTAATATTTTACAGTTGTATACAAAAACTAACAATCCGGCCCATCAGTGTTAGTTCATTTTGCTTGGCTATTCTTTGACACCCTTAATTGGATTCAGTCTTATCTGTTCCAATAACAGAACTTCGATAGTGAGGCTTACAGCGTCATTGTACAATATCCAAGTGGGCTATTGGTGCTATCGGGCCATCTGTATAGTTCCTGAAACTTGCCCTGGGCCAGTAACTTTGAAGAGTCCTAAGAGGAAGGGCAGGGCTACTTGAAAAGCGTTCGCTTTTATGGGAGACTAAACTCCCTCTCCCTTCCCTTAATCCTTTGCGCAACGGAGTCGTTGAGGAGGACATTGTTGTGAGGCAGGCGCAGCACGTGAGGGGGGGGGGAGTTCGCTTATGCTGCACCTACACCAGTACGACTGGTTGTTTTCCAACAGTAGAATACACTGCTATGGTAGGTGAATTGATTAAAATGGAGCCGGAGTCTACAATCAGGCCTACCTAAGCCTACAGAAAGCCACTGACAACAATAGACTGTTTGCAAACATGGACATTTCTGCAATGACCGATCAACTAAATGGAGCCCTTATCCTGCAGGCAGGGGGGATACAAGGAGATGATTATTACCCTCTTTGCTTTCCCCTATTTCTTTATTGATGTGCACCCCAACATTCATCCCTGAAACTAGGAGATTAGCTCTTCGTTGTGGAAGTGTCCCTTCACCGTAGGGTACCTCCTTAGGACTCCAACCGACTTCATCAACGGGGCCCTCTCTTAGCGTTCTGACGAAGGCCGCTGAATGGCTATTTAGTCTGGCCTGGCCAAGGCGAGTGTGAAGGATACTTGGGTTATACTCCATGTTTTTTTGCAGTGGGTTTTGAACCGGCTGAGACTCCCATTCATTTCGGAACTGAACATGAATGGCGACTCGGGCTTTAAATTGAGAATTTCGGTCTCGCAGCTCCCTCTTGTGGACTCCAGATAATCACCTGTGAGAAGATCTTAAGCTTAGATTCAACTTAATCTACAAGTAGGAGGTAGCTGACCTCCTTACGAGATGTAGAGACGTCTCTGTAAACACTTCATACAAACTGTCTCTCCTTCCTTCAATCCTTGGTCATAACTGGACAATGTACAGTCAGCGAGGGAACTATGTTATATTAATGTAAGAAAGCATTTGCCGATTGCGAATCTCTCAACAAGAGATTACACAAGCCTTTTTTTTTTTAACTCTAGTAGAACACGAAAAATAACAAAAAATTAAAATAAGCTTGCAAAGTCATTGACAACAATGTCATTGTTGTCAATGACTTTAAACTTAAAAAATCAAATAAATAAATAATAAATCTGACCTGGTTTCAGATTTGTATTATTAAACTAATATTAGAGTTTGATATAAAGATATATAATAAAAAATAAGACCTACAATTAGCAGAAAAGATGGGAAGTCCATTTAATTTGTAATTATCTGTTTACATGATTCCTTTCTTTTTTTAACAATTTAGTTCCTTAAAATGTTTAAAAATGAACGAAGCAACATTATGGATAGAACCAGGAGCATTGTTTTAACTGAGATCATTGCGTTTAGTTTTTAGTTCATATTTATTCAGTAAAACTTATAAGTTCAAATGGTCTGTCTATGTCGTCACATAGACCAGGAATGGCATGTAGTAAGAGTTCTCGTGCCATTATTTCACTGTCAACACTTAAATGCTTTTGAAAGTCGGTTCGGAACGCTGCAAGAACGCCCAGAGTGTACGTTGGCATTCATTACGACCGAAATCACTCGGAACTTGCACATTAACTTTACAGCAAACAATTAACGTACATTTTTCTTAGTGGCGTCACTCAGCAACGGACAAGCTCTCAAAGCCGCTCTGTTGAAGACGTCTCGCGCTGCTGACGTCATGCGTACCAACAGACAATTAATCGGACAGGGCTCAAATGAATTTGTACTGAGATTTCGTTTCGGGGTGTCGGTAAGGATGCATCATTTCTTTGCTTGTTCTTTAATCACCCCCCCCCCTCCCTTCTCCACTATATTCCCAGGTTCGTTGTTGGCCAACTAGGATCTGCTCTTAGGCGCGTTGCACAAACTGTGAAGTCTTTGTTGTGTCGGGAAGTCGTTCCAAGAGGAACAGTTTGTTCATCTGTCGACGGACAGATAGCACCGTTGTGAACGAAACATTAGAGGCGGAAGCTCAGCGACACTATCCTCACTGTAGCAGTTTTGGTAATGCCATAGATGATAGAGGTCTCTGTTGTGCGCGCGCGTCGGTTTGGCAACATTCCCGACTGATGGATGGCTGACAGACGTGACGATAAGACACCCTTTCCCTTGCCAAAAGCAACATTGACAACGACGACAGAAAGTTTGCCTGCCGCACGAAATACTTTTTCGCCCTTCGCCTCCTCCGTGATTGGCGGAACAGCTGAGTTAATGTGTTGGTGGGGCGGAGACGAATAATTTCAGAGGCTCAGGTAGGTGTCAGCTGCAGCAGTAATTGTAGGTTGTTCTAAAGCACGCGAAGCGTGCTTCCTCTCTATTGATAACAGCTGGCATTCAGTTACAGGAATGTCACCTCAGTGAGGGTGATGATGTACAAACAAACAGGATTTGTAAATTCTATCTGATAGGAATCCATACTGAACTATGAAAAAAGCCACCAGAAACTAGAAAAATACTGAAATTGATATTTTTGCAATCACTTTCTCCGATGTGCAGTAACAGTTGTTATTTGACTCTCGAGATACCACACTAGAGATGAATGAAGTAATTAAGAGTTGTTGCAGTAATTATTTCCGATCTGCCTATCAGTCAAATCAAGCGTGAACAATGTAAGAGTAAAAAAGTACAAGGAATAAAAACTGCCTTCTACACTACTTCCTTATTTCCTCAATTCTCAGATTTTGTAGCAATACCAGTTCAGGATTTCGTGGAACCTAGGTCCAACAATATTTGGGGCCCTCTAGTGCGAACTCTAACACGCAGATCTTTAAAACGGTGCATCACAATCCTCGTTTCCCGTAATGTTTGCTTTTAATTCTTACAAGCCCGACAAACCGACTTGTGAATGAACTGCATACGCAGTTAGCCGCCCATCCGCCAGTTTTTTTGTTTTTTTTTCTTAGTTGAAGTTAATTCTATAATTTGCACATAAAGTAATTTGATTTTACTTCTGCAAGTCTCTTTGTCTCTTTATTTTACTGAAAGATCCTAAAAAGTTCGACGGAATATTTAATATTTTAGAAAATATTTTAGAAAAATGGACTAAAAAAATTATATCTGATATTAGATATCTTCAAAATTTATGACAGATATGAAGTATTTGTTACAAATATTAGTCACACACGACTTATGTATCATAGGTTTTCTCAACATTTCGTGCGTGCATGTTGGATTGATAAAAAAAAAAGGTAAAAAAGTATAAATTTGACAACAGTTTGTGAAAAATGAATCCATTTTTCCTTTCCGTAATCAAGCTGTTACCGGCCATACGACTTGGTTTGTTATGAATTTATTATTATTTTTATTATTATTATTTATGCGTGCTAATCCTTTCTCCGTAGTCCGATATGTCTGTAAATGTGTCTGTTCTCAAGCCAGTTCGTCTACTTTTTCAAACTACAGGAAACAGCCCTGCTATTTCCGTATATGACACGCTAATTTATCTTCATCCGAATAGTTTATAAATGTTTCTTTTGTCTGAAAGATGATATTCAAACCTAGATCTTCCCGAGAAATGGTGTTCTCGCTAGGCACTAAATTATTTTCTAAAAAAAGTTTCTCTTTTCTAAGGAATTAATTGTTGAGGTTTCCACAGAATAATATTCTCCAGTTATTCACATTTAACGATAAAAGTTTACATGCCATATTTGCCGCAGAGGCACACACACACACACACACACACACACACACACACACACACACACACACACACACACACACACACACACACACACACACACACACACACACACACACACACACATACAATAATAATAATAATAATAATAATAATAATAATAATAATAATAATAATAATTCTATCTCGTCAATGCTTCTCTTTTCTCGGCTACTATCGAAGTGACATCAGTGTAACTTCGTAAAATTAGACTGCCCTACGTTAGAGAAATATACAAATCTATCCGTCATCATCAGTTTATAATATGGCCATTACCTATAAACTTTGGTTGATGTAAAACAATAGATTAAATTAAATTAAAATTAAATTAAATCCTGGGTTTATATTTTAGTCAAGGATCTTTATTCCCTAATCCATAAATTAAACATATGATATGGCTTGTGGTTGATGTGAGCATCATGATAAACTAATTTCGAGTTTTAAAAATGTTAAGGGAAAAAAAGACTAATATTGTGATTATGTGCCACTTAATTGTTTCAATTTACAAATAACAAGTCTGCAAAATGTGCAAGTGTACACTCACTCACTAAGGTTGAAAAAGTGATCACGTGTTGTGTGCTGAATCGTACCACCACTGTAGCCGCTCATACAAAACTTCCTGTAGTTATGAAAGGCATATATATATATATATGCCTTTCATTGTTATTCTGTTCATAATAATTTGGATTAGTTTTGTTGTTGTTTTGATATAAGTCCTACTCAAAAAGGACTGAACACTTTTCGAAGATTAATACCATGCTGCCTAAGGATTAGATAATGTGGAAATCTGATTCTAGAGACCAAACATGAACTTATTTCTTCAAGCTACTTCAGGCTTCAGTTAGCGAGATGATCTTCCATCCTCCCAGGGCAATGAAATTCGTCTATCACCTTTTACAGACATTCATGTCCGCCCTAGGAATCGAACCTACGAGCTGTTGGTTGGAGTGCGGAAGCACATCTCAGCCAACCAGACCTACGGAACAATTAATATATTATTTTTCGGCATTATCAGGACTTACCTCCAAGGACGTAGCTACAGACCTCCTGTAGCTACGTCCGTGGCTATAGGAGGTCGATTAGTACACACTAATCGACCTCTCAAATGTATTTTTTTTGGCTGTTAACTACATGTATTCCCTGGCTAGTTTGCCTGTGTCACAACACTAGAAAAAATCTGAGATAAAATAAAATTTTATCTCTCGAAAATAAAATTTCGAGAGATAAAATTCTGCTTACTTATGTTTACTAGGAAAGCCCTGAAAAAAAAAATCACATTTTCTTAATTTAGCTTCAGTTGGCAGTGAATCGCAATCAACTAATCGGTTGTTGGCCAACTTTACGCTTCGTTTTTCTTCTAGAAAGACCATAAACCACTTCTATTGATGTGGCACAGAATAACCCTAAAGCAATGACTAATTTGGAAAAGTAATTGGAAGTTTTGTCTTAGTTTATTCAAAAGGTTTATGTTTATTGTCGAAATAAAGTTTTCTTGTAAATATGATTTATACATCGCCTTATGACGTATTAGCTTGTTGCAAATATTTTCGCTAATATCCAGCTCATAATTAAAGTGCAGATTGTTTTAAAGAATTTCATCTCAGTGTTCGCAAGAACATTAAATTACATTGCAACTCGAATATCTCTTCCATGCCCGAGTATACGGATGCTTCAATTATTGTCAATTCGTTATATTTTCTTTCCCTTTTTAGTTTTGTCTTTTTATTGTAAACTCAGCCTGCATACCTGTATTTTAGCGGATAAAAATCGATTCTTTAAAATCGATTTTTGACTTCGACATCGAGTGCAGTCTTTCGTGCTTATAAAAAGTGCTTATATAATTTATAACTGTAAGAATTTTCAACCAAATAGATTCCATTAAACCACATTCAAATAATTCGGTATACATTTTTATGTAATTTAGATAGATCTGCTCGAATTTATAAAATTTTAAACATGCAACATGTTAATACAACATTAAATATGTACAGGCTGGAAATCATTACAATTTCTTTGCAAAGCACAGGATGCCTCCATTAAAAGAAAAGGGAAAAAAATTGGCTATTCGTAGGAAAAAATGTTCAGTTGTTTGCAATAAGAATTAGTTAGTTCTATAGTTTTGGATATCTGTTTTTACTATTTCTGCTGTTTGAACTGTCATGATTTAATTTTTCATGGTTTGAATCATGTTTGATACCATCCCATCAAACTCCATAAATGCCAAACAATTTTGAGTGGAACACAGACAAGATTCTGGGTGAATAATTTGTAGTCGAAAAACTTTGTAGAGACAAAAAAAAAAAAAAAAAAAAAAAAAAAAAAAAAAAAGTGGGAGCGGGGCTACTTAACTTTATAGGATCAAAGAAAGCCATTTATATTTTTAGTTCCGAATCGGTTGATGATGACTACTTTGACCTCGATCGAACCAGCGACTTGTTGGATTTCAAATTAATTTCTTTGACATGCGGAAGTTTCTATAAAAGGAGGGTTGTGTGAATAAGGTTAAACTATTGTTATAGAGATATGCTCCATTTACTTGTCAGTGATTAGTTTGTCGGATATGTAAGATATGTTCCAGGTCGGTGCAATCCAGTTTTCGGGAGAATTCCCTCCCGGCAGTCTTCACCTGTGAAACTGGCCAATTTAATTTTTATTTGTCAATGTTTCTGGCGCTAGGGATTCGAACCTGGGTGTTTTCCCAATCACAGGACACGCATCTTTCAACTGTGCCACATCGACGACAGGGACAAATATGAGCTGAGATGGGGTGGGCAGTACAGGGAATCGTAGTGGTGCGATACAGTTCGTCATGAAACACCCGGGTGTCATTCTAAATGTGGAGTAGGGTCACCATCGTCCCGACGAACAGCAAACAGTACTGAGTGATAGAGCAGTGTTGCAGTTCCCATCTAGGAGCTGGAGGACTCTCATGTCAGTGAGGACAATAAAAAAAAAAGAAAAAAACGCAACTCCGTCTCTGTCCGTAGCTTCCATCCATACATCAATACCAGTTGTCCACCGCCATTAAGGGATCGATACAGCGCCTTTTAAATACACTTTAGCCACCCCGCCAAACAGAGACAGGTGCGTTCGTTTCCCAGCCGACCGGCGGCAGTGAAGCTACTTGTCATTTGACAGCTATTGCGCGTCTCTCTGCCGTCAGCCATGCGATCGAACTGTGGGGGAGGTAGATCCGTTGCCTGAGGACTGTGTATGGGAGGGGGGGGGTTGAAGAGGCGGGATGCAGAAGATGACGGTTACTGAAAAAGAGAGGAGCAGAGATTGGAGGGAACAAAAGCCCTTCACAACAAAGGATCATAAACAAGAGGCAGCTAATAAGAGACATGAAAAGCTAACAAAATGACGATACATTTTCCTCCTCTTCTTGCTGGGCCATCTACATTGAATTTACAGACTATTTATAGGCTTAAGAGGATGATTTCGGAGATATTTCCAAGCTCCGTATCTCACTCGGTTCATTCTTATCCAGTTTGCACTGCAGTTCCACTTGTTAAAGAATCTTTTAAGACGGTTTAATTGTAGCTAGAAGGACAAAGATTAAAGCTCTAGTGATAAACAATAGCGCTTTGATAACGGTAGCTAATTCATGGTAATCTACAAAATCGTTATTCAAGGCATAATTTAATGATGGCAGAAGTAGCACGTTCTGCCATCCGTGTTCTTGCCATGGACAAGGATATATAATAGGCATTTCAAACTGGCAAAAATTCTTCATAAAACCCTGCAGAAACCATTGGGTAAATAGTGGATTATAATCCGATATATTAACTATAGAATGCTTCTACAGGTGACGTTTCTTCTATTGGATTAAAAAGAAGGAACATCCATTGATAACTCGTTTACTGATGTTGGATCGCGCTGAGACTGATTCTTATACTGATTACTTTCGACTGTTTGGGCTATCTTTTGACAATTAAAAGTACATTATTGTAAATACTCCAAGCCGTACCTCAACAGCCTTTATATATTTCAGTTTCATCAGATACTGCATCAGCAATATGGATTTCGTCGTTTCAGTTCGTGTCAAAGCATTGACGTTGTAATCCAATTGTAAAGTAATTGTTAATACTGCCATGGAATCACCCGTTTAAAATTACAATGGTATTGAGACTTTATCAGCAGAATAATCTTGTGTTGTTGAAACTTTGTGGACAATTTGAATAAAGTAGGATTTCGACAACAAACTAAAAAGTCTCGAGACCTTGGAAAAATTTCCTGATGATAATAGAAGTTACTGTTGGAGTATATAATACACAAATGATATGATATGTATTAATTTTAAAAAATGTGTATATAATGTAAGTTAAAATTTATTTATTATCTATATTTAAACTTTTTTTTTAATCTGAAGAATATCAAAATAACTGAAGATTTAGTTTCATTTATAAGTCAAATATTAACGATTGAATTAAACCCATTAACATGAGAATTTAATTCCGATTCCAAAATTACTAGGGAAACGAGATCAAACATTCATTATTTGAGAAACTTGTGTTGAAGTGACCGTTTTGCATTATTACCAGATGTTCTAGACGGTGAACTGTGGCATTTCTCAGTTACAGGTAGGTGCATTAGCCTATAGAAGGATTCTTGCAATCACTGACGAAATTTTATCCTTACAGGCGTCATTGCGGATGGGGGGGGGGGTATCTGAAAAAGAAAAACCTTTAAATGGATGTGCATAGGAGAGTCCACTTAAAAGTTAACTTTAACTATGGTGTAAAAGTCTCGGAATCCCACAAATTTTATTTTGCTGGCCATGATACTGCTATGGAAGTTAGTGCAAGGGATACACTATGCAAGTCATACGGACTGTTTCTGACTTGCGTACCTTAACTGATGGGGGAAAAGAAATTCTCACTTTAAAACACCAGTGATTTAGCATCGAACGAGTATGTGAATCACATCCTCGAACAGTTGAAAATCTCTTTGTGAGCAAGATAAGAGTTACTTCAACTAAATACAATTTTGAACATCCACGCAGAATTTCAATACCCACGAAGTATTTGTTAGAAAATGGAGACGCCATCCACTTGGCCAATCAGGTAAGCAAATAAATAATTAGTAATATCAATACAAATATAAAATGCCATCGCGACTGTTAACATCATTCATCACTTTCAGTAAGCAAGGCCTTAAGAAAGCAAGTTCCGTGTGGACCCGGAACGCAGTGATCCTTAGTTCAGTTGTATAATTTTTGTCAGTATTTCATTGAAAATCGGAATAATTATTAAAATGGGTGCAAGAGATAGTTACAAAAATATGTTGAGACAACACGGCCGTGTTGTTTTAAGAAATTAACTTGGGAACCCAGCTCTTCTGGAAAAAGTTACAGAATCACCTGTTTCTAGAAAAACCGAGGAATTGGCTCTCAACTACTATAATTATGTTGAGAATCCTTTACTTTGTTTTATCTTGAGGTGATTTACGGCATCGCACATTCTATAAAGAGCGCTATATCAACATTCAGTCTCCGAACTCTATTACCACCAGCATTTAAGGATTATTATTATTTATTTTCTTAAGAGAAGGGTGGGGGATATTAAGAAAAAGAGAGAGAAAAGTGCCGACATCTGAAAGCAGAAACAAAACAGACTTCCTGTCCGAGCCAAGACAATGGTGGGGGTGGGGGTGAGGTGGGGTGGGGTGGGGGGGAGAAGTATCTTTAATTCGGAACGACCGTGTTTCCGACTACTGAGGTGAATGCACTTTGACAGTCCTGGCAGACGACAGAAGACATGTGACTTCCGCTACTTGAACGACGCACTCTCCGCCCACACCGTGTCGGGGGGACAAATTACCGTCTCTTAGCTACTGTGTTGTTAAAGTAACGGGCGTGTTGTCTGGCAGCACGTTCCACTGAGGACTCGTGTGACGGACGGTTGTTTAGCCAATGGTGACAAAGTCGTTTGGAATGTTCCGATAACAGAGTGACCTCCTAGGAGTCCATGCCGATGGGGACTTCCTTATCTTACATGTGGCGCAATTTACGTGTGGCGAATTGGTTTGGTGGTGGATCTGCATGTTTAGGACATTTTTCGCCTCCCCCCCTCCTTTCCAGAAGCTTCAATTAAGAGTGGACTTTCGTCACACACCACATTTCGGTTTAATCCACACTGCAATTTACGTTCAATTCAGATTGAAATGGTGCTGATGAAAGTAACTGAATTCTGGAATAAATGTGTTCTCATCAGAATACGGTAGAATAATTACATGAGAAATGATAAATGTGTTTCATTCCTTTAATTGTTTTAACTTTCATTCCTAAAAGATATATAAAACGAAATGCATTTTTCATTACGAATGCCAACGAAGTCCATTAGCGATATCCATCCGTTATTTTCGTATATTGAATACTATTTCAACATTCCGCATTTCCAACAAAGCTGTCTTTTCATCCATAGCTACGGCCTCATGTGTTGTTAACTGAAAATAACAGAAATAAATTATTCATAGATGTTTTGATAGTTAATAAGCAGTTAAGCCACACTTATCATCAACTCTGTTTTTTTTTTGTATAATAACAAAAGGAAATAATTGGAATAAGCCTGTTAATCATGGTTAATTAAGTAAGTTCTTTGGAATATTTAATGCCACATGTTTTTGTTCACCAAATACATACTGGAGGGATGTGCGTACACCATCTGTAAGAAAATACTAGCAAAAAAAAAAAAAAGAGCATTGCTTGTAAAATATAAACTGAGCTAATCTAGTCACTCTACGACAACTAGTGAGCACTTCTTTATTTCGCCGTAATATGGAGAATTTCTGCCTACTCCTAAGCAAGATGCGATAGGGTTGGTCTGAGTCCTTTTGGCAAAAACAGTCAAGATAATGAGGCTAGTGTTTCTGGAATTATTTCTGCAATTATTTCTGTAATTGCGTACGTTCTCTTAGCTTTTTTTTTGCTGGATGCAGAACTCGAAATTTCTGGAGGAAAAAAACTTCCACTTCCGCATGAGACGCTCATTCATCAAAATCCCTATGAAAGTTCTTCAGTCCTAGACAGGATTTGTTTTCTTGATAAATAAATATTTTTATGATGCAACTTAAACTAAAATGATTTGGAACATAATGAAAGGATTTGTTTTATTTTTAAATATAATTTACACACTGAGCTAATCGAAATATTATCGTGAAAATATATTCAATTAATCGGTTCTATTTTCTAGACTTTCATTCGAAATGTGTGTTATCTCCACTTCTAAATGAAAGAAATGCACGATACAGCAGATCAGTTTAACATCAAGTGTGGCACACTATACTAATAACTGAAAGGAAATCCCCCCATATGTCGATAGTTACACTGTCTTATTTTTATTGCATTGGAAACACTTTTCTCAAATTTAACGTTCCACATTACTAAGTAGATTATGAGACAAAATAAGGAAAAGGACGGATCTCTTTGGTAATCTTCCTGTTATGTTTCCATTCTGACGATAATTCCTCGCATATGATGATGCATTGCATGTTCGTAAGGATGATACTAGTGAGTATCCTTGAATTTGCTCCCCAACATAGTTATACATGAAAGAAAAATAAATGGGGATTTCTCTCTCTCCCTTCTAACTTTAGATCATATTTGCCACCAAGAACTGGACATACGATGGCTAGAACCGAAATTTTCTTTCTATAAATAGTCAATTATCCATGTAATTCAGAAAATCACATTTCTATGTTTGATAATTTAATAAATGGCAATAAATCCCCATTTTTTCCTATTTTCTGGTTGCTTCAAGATGATATCTTTTAAAGTTTGCAAATATGACTTGCAAACAATACACACACCGGCCATCGAATTAGAAACTTTTATTTAATATCGTTTTGGATTACATAGCCTGAATTACATCACATGCGGTTTGGCATAGATTCCATAAAGTGTTGGATTGCATCTACAGTAGGTCTACAACATACCAGGCGTTCATCTTTAACTGGCTCAGATTTGACGGAAGATGGCTTTGCTCCCGGATTTGTTTTTGTAAAATGTCTCATATATTCCCAGTATAGTTCAGATAGGGTTTTGTGGTGGCTAGGGAAGATGGCGGGAGTCACTGCCACGAGCGCGGAACCACTGCTGAACAATTCTTGCACGATGGACAGTAGCATTGTCGTCCATGAATCAAGCATCACCTGTGGATTAAAAAAATCAATTTCAGGATGGACGACTTAATCGGCAAAAATTATCAGATATTCCTTGGCGGACACGTGACCTTCCAGCAATATCAGGGGATCCGTTCCGTGCCAACAGAACATGCCCCTCACCATGACACCGCTTGCAGAACCTTTAGTTGTGTTTACAAGGCAAGTCGGATTCAGTGCTTCATGGGCTCCCACCAAACTCTCTGCCTACCATCGGTACAGAACAAGGTGTATCGTGACTCATCGGATCACAGACTTTTTTTTTTCTTTCCATTCTTCCAGTTTCCCGTGCTGGTGAGACAATTAGATGCATTACAATGTGCGAAACTATTTTGTGGAACAATGAATCCTTCTATATTTTTGCAATTATATACGGGTATGGAACCCAAAAGAAGGTCTAGCAAGAATGCCTGGAATGATTGCTTGCTAAGTGCCGTGTGTGTATTGGTGGTTATCTGATACCAATGGCTTGTCAGAGGGCATGCAATCAAATAAGCACTGTTTTTCGGTATTTCTGGGTTGTTTAACGTAAAGAAAGAAGAAAGAGAGTAAAAAGAAAGTAAAGAGAGTAAAAAGAAAGTAAAGAGAATAAAAAACAAAGTTAACAGTTATCAGAGTAGTAAGGTTTTATAATAACTAAATGAGAGGCAAATTACCTTTTCAGCAAGATGTTCTTTTCAATTCCAACACTGTTAAGTTGGTTGTTCAAAATGAAATATATTCATTTGGAGATTTGTATAGGTTATGAAATCGCCAAATTAATTTATTTAACTTCATATAGACATGTTTATGATTTTTAATTCTCTAAATTTTTAATTCTATGAATTTTAAATTCTACCAACATACTCAAACCCATTCGCGGACATCGTAGAAAAATACCAGGATAATGATGTTATTACCATCCTTTCGGAGTCAAACCGAATTTCAACGAAATGAAGATAATCGGATATCTTCCAGCCATGAAGGAAAACCAGGATAACTAAATTACTCTAAAATAATTGGACAAGCAGCCTGAATAAAAGGAAATGGCTAGTGTGGCCTGCGTGTAGATAAATTACCAGTGGGCTTTAAGCTGAAGATTAGGTTTGTGGTAATAAAAGGATACGTGTGGAATCTTTTTTGTCTACTAAATATCCAATCTTCAGCTTAGGGGTATTTACAGATTCCACAACATTTCTGGAGTTTGAAACCAAAATTCCTTTTTTTTTTTTTTTTTTGTAGTAATTCTATGCCTGTTTAACTTGCTAGAAAAATCCTGAAAAATACAGAAGGACGAAAGATGAAAAAGAAGAAAAGTTAGTACTGTGAGTTTGAAAGCTAGACTGCATATCAAGGATGAACAGTATTATTCCTGATTTCCTATATGATATAATCTCCCCTTATCCTCTAATACGAATGAACGAATGAAATGAATGCAGAGGAGAAAAAAGGTGATCTCCCGTTGTTATTCTGAATAGTGAGAGCGATTGGAGAAATAATGGAGACAGTCAGTGGAAGAGACGATGCCGCAAATTTGCTATAACAGATATAATTTAATATATTAATAATTTAATAAATGTTAGCTATGATACTAATAAGCAGTTAGTTTAATTAAAAGAGACTGAAGTGGATATGACAGGAAATAACAAACAATTTTAATTTTCTTTCTTTCTTTCTTTCTTTTGTGTGTGTGTGTGTGTGTGTGTGTGTGTGTGTGTGTGTGTGTGTGTGTGTGTGTGTGTGTGTGTGTGTGTGTGTGTGTGTGTGTGTGTGTGTGTGTGTGTGTGTGTGTGTTAACCGCTGCATCAGAGACTGTGACTTCTTTTGAATAGTGCAAGAAAGTTAAAACATTTTTATTTTTATTTTTATAATGAATGTATTTTTTATGTTCTTGGGCCGCTCATGGATAAAAAATAGACATTATATTTAAACGAGGCTTGATTTCAAAACAGTTTCACAAACTTGCATATTTACATCGTATACATACAAGTATGTCAGTACCACGTCAACTTGAAGGCTATCAATTTTTGTCAATACCCGTTACGTTTAGAATATTGATTTCTTTTTCTTAGTTTCCATTCTGGCATTTATGAATCGGAACTAACAGAGATGAAACGACAGAAAATAATGAAGAAACAAACCACAAAAATAAATAAATAAATAAAACGGTTGGCATCAAAATATTAAATAAATATCCATTATTATTTTGTACTGATAATTATAATTATAATTAGGGAAACAATTTTTAAAAGTTAGAAAGTGGTGGCAGTTGGCGTATATTTGTTAGCTGACTGTGTCGAAAAGTGCTTGTGATTAAAGATTCCATCAGCCTAAACTATTAGTTCTCATCACAGATTAGGCAGAACCTCTCTGAATACCACGTAGTACGTCTGCATTTTTCCTTAATAATTGTTGAATAATAATTAATGAAAAACAGAGGAAAAAAACATTGCATTGTGGAAAAGATATCGAAAATGGAAATTTATTTGTGTAAGCGATGAAAAATGATGTCTTATGACATCATTTTTCATACGTCATCTTTTTACGTCATTAAGAGGCATTTAATAGTCACACTCTCCAAATTTTTATGTTGAGAAACGTGTAATATATTTTAAAAATCTTTAATCCCATAAAAGTTGAATAAAAACCTATCTAATGTTTTATGTCACTCCCACCTAAGAAAATTTGTAAACTGGACTAAGGATTTTTCTTATTTTTCTTCCTCTTATTAAGATTTTTCTATTTTAAACATAATCTTGTAATCCTATTCTAGAGACCAAACATGAAGCGTTTTCAGTCTAATTCAGACCTCAAACAAACGGGGTTATTTCCCACTATGACAAACATCCATTCTCATTGTAGGATTAAAACCAGACTGGCCAACCAACCATTTATCTCACGATTTTAAAATATTCTAAATGTGATTATTTTAATTATTATACAAATAGAAAATATAGCTGGAAGATTTCAAGATGACATGCTTCCTGTGGTTGCAGAAAGGGAAGATTAAATAAAAAAAAGTCTCGAAAAACATGGGATATGATTTAAGGCTAATTACGTAGCTGTATATTCTAAGGACAACCCTAACCGGTGGTTAAATTCAGCTGGGGCCGTCTGGGGTTCGTCCCCGGAACCTTTTTATTCACCGGACAAGGACCAGGAACATTTTTCTGTTTTGTGACTTTTCTCCCTTTACGGTAATTATGCCTACATTATTGTGTTATTATTCAACAATTTTTACAAAACTGTTTACTCATTATTCAAAAAATTATTTTTAAAAAATAATTGAAAACTGTTTACAGTTTTGAATGTGTATATAAAGTCAATATGAACAGTCGCCTGATTAGACGATTACGATTAATATGTTAAAAGAATTATATTAATTTGTAATTTTGTATTGTATTTAATGTTTCTGGCGGTGTGGAAGAGAAGACCTGATGGCTTTAACTCCACCAGAATAAATAAATAAATTAAATTTAAAAAAAATGTTGAGGCCTCACATTTATGATCCTTACTTTAAGGGCCCCGGAGTTTATTCGTTTAAAATTTAACCAATGAGCCTAACCATAAATATTGTCACACTATTGCTATTGTGGTAATGGGGAGAGGAATTTAGCATTTCTCAGAGATATAAGCGAGTGTTTTAGTTTATTATCTCTACGAGTTCTTTGCCCGGCTCATCTATTTGAAACAGGCTCAGTTGGAAAAAAAAAATCGAAATCAAGCTATGGACAGAATATAGACGGAATTTGAATCTAGGTCTTTCCAAACAAAGAATACATTCACCAGAATCAAATGAACACTGAAATATTCACTTGATTTGAACACTTTGTAAGAACAGTTACATAGTCAGAAACAATTTGACAAGTTTATGTTTCGCAAATATGGCTAAAACATACAACTAAAATAACAAATCAGCAAATTGGACAGGACAAATGTTTAGCAGAAGGAATGTCTGTTATTTATATTCGGTATTTATGGTTCTTTTCCAAGAACTCGTGACTGAGTCAAGCAAATACTGTTTTTATTTTTCGTTAGTTTTCAGTGGAGATTGCATCTATTTGTGATGATGTTGGGTCACGTGACTGCAGTTGCAGACTAAACTAAACGATCTTCTAGTGTTTACAGTTTTTAGTGCTGTTGCTGCTGCTTCGTTAGGCTACCGGAACTACGATAAACTCCCGTGGGATCTTTCCCTTTCCACTTGTGATAAAATAGAAACATTTATTCTCGTGAATCACCAGACACACCCCCAGTGGCAATTGGGAAAGCTTCCGAACAGCAGTATCGGATCGCTTCTGACTTGATGACCTTAGATGGCTTATACAGCAAAAGGTGTTAATTTCGATGAGTTTCTGTGTGAAGTGCAACTGAAGTGATGACGGATGCAGGTGTTGTTATGATGTTGCGTCTGCACATAAGTCATAAATGTCAGTTGAACACCCTGGGTGGCATCTTTTATAGTCTCAGATGTAGTCAGATTACTAGTGGGCTTTCATCGGGTGATTGCGTTTTTGATGTGGTCATAGTTAGCACACAGGATCACGGGAGAAGTCATTGGGCAGTATATACAACCGGAATATCCTTTGGGGACAAGTGCTTAAGGCGCTTCAACACTTTCTCCTCTTAACGCCTTAGTTATATCATTATTCCGATTTCTGTTGAATCAAAGCAGAAAATTCAAACTACAAATATTATTTTTAACACACACTATATTATATAAATCATCAATGCAACCTGCGCGCAGACACAGCCCAATCGCCACACTCGTCCCCCGTCCTCTCTCCACAGTAACAGTACCTATTTAATTTGTTATACTTATTACTTTTTAAAAATTAATTTTAGCTAGATGTTTCCGACAAGTGGAGCTGTTGTAATCCGCTCATAAACAAAGATGAATATCTGTTTATCAATTTTTCCGTTTTAAATTTGCAGCATTGGACCTACCGCATCAAATTTTCAAGTCCCTTTGATCACAGGAAGAAAATGGACTATCACGGGAAGAATATAGTCCATTTTCTTCCCGAGTCTTTTTAACTGATGATAAGTTAAATTGGTCTCTCTCTCTCTCTCTCTCTCTCTCTCTCTCTCTCTCTCTCTCTCTCTCACTCACACACACACACACACACACACACACACACACACACACACACACACACACACCAACTTCAGTTTACTTGCGGTAACGGGTTGGTGTCTTAAATAAGAATGAATATAAGATGGCGCTATAGTAGTTCACTTAATATGCTATCTAATCCTATCTCAAACTCTTATCCGATCCATACAGTTTGGCTTATATCGCGTACCATTTGCAGTAGAGGAATGCTTTACTTACTTACTTTCTTCTTTTTTTTCAACAGATAAAGAATATCCGTTAGAAAAAAAATAGCTTTTGTCTCATTGTAATATTTTTGTTATTTTAAAATCTTATTCTTAAAAAAGTACTTAATAACTTTTTCAGTAAAATATGAAAATTGGAATAAATAAATTCGTGTGATGATACAGCGTTCCCCCTTTATCCGGGAGTTCACGATACCATCTAGTACCCCCAAATTTTATCCGGGATCCGGAACTGGCATAAGCTGACGAATCAGACCTATGGCTAGGTCAGTATTCTTGACTGTAATCCATGTGTGTCCTCGGACCGGTTTGCCTGCTTGCGGGGTGAAAAACACCAGATAAACTGGCGGAAAAAAACCTGCTGTCCACGCCCAAGACCGGCTAACTTGGCTATGATTGAGAAAGATCCTTGAGTTCCTCACGTCGTTGACGGGAATCGAACCTAGGACACTCCTTCCCCAAGCATATGGTTGCGAAGCGCAAAGCCACTAGGCTAACCCCGAGGACAAAATTCGAATAGAAGAATGCTTTGCATTTAACGTTGCCTTCAGTTATATAATTGATGTTTTCAACCGCGGAGATATTTCTCAGGGAGTGTTATAAGTATCGTAGGAGAGACGTATGGTTAAAATCACATATCAGTATTGTTATTTTGTATTTGGAAAGTGAAAAAAATAAATAAATAAAATGATATCTGCTGCTTCCTAATCAACCTTCATTATATACAAGCAAGTTTCCAATGCTCGTCACAGCTTGCGACAAGCAAGCTGTCTCAAGTATACACAAATGGAACAAATGGAACAAATGAAACAAATGTTGTATTCAATGAAAGAATATAAATAAATCAGACCCCCTCGTATCTCAACTATGTGGAAAGTCCTCAACCTTCGTGAGGACTTAGGTTTCTATAAATTCAAATTACTGGGTAGCTAAAGATAAATAAGTTGTAATATGTTTTTCCTTTACACTATTGCTCTGATTTGGTTTTATTTGAACTTTCAAATTAACTTATTAGGCAAGACAGGTTTAAAAATAAAAGTAAGACATTTATGTTTATGAAAAGGAATGGGCATGGGTTAAAAATATTGAGAAACATGCATTGGCTGACATGAATGCCACTAAAGGAAAGATCTTCTTGAGGACAACTGAATTTTCATTAAGGTGAAATAATAACATAACAAACAGTCTCCTGCGGTCATTGGAACGAGTGCGTTTAGCAACATCCAAAGCTAGAAACTGTTCAGAAGTTATTTCGTTGACTTACTTATTAAGATGGAGCGTAGGGTGGGATGGGGTGGGGTGGTGTGCAGAAATGGAGGATTGTATTTACATTTCGTCCCTGGCAACGTTTAATCTCTAAAAGAGCGCATTATGCATTGATTGCTAAAATAACTTGAGAAAGATCTCGTAGAATATAGAAATTAGATTCCTTTTCTTTAAATTAATTATTTAAATTGAATTTCTGGCTGTACATATTCCGTAGCACGTTATTCTATTGAAGTATTCCCGAAGAAATCTCTACGTATCGGTTCTTATAGACATCTGCCTGCCCCCGCCCCATTAGTTCACAAAGTGAGGCATATTTTGTTTGTTTGCCAATGAAATTAGCGATAATTAAGCTGGATTCTTTTCATCTCTGATGAATGTAAATTATGATGCAAAATTTTTTTTCATAGTATATTTTCATTGCATATTTTTATTCATTTATAATATGCAGCTAAACTCTGGCATAACACCACTTACTGGTGAGCAGTGATTTTAAAATATTTCTACTGCTTTGTTTTCGTTGAAAGAAACCCATTTTATATATTTGGTTTTCTAATCCTGTTCGTCGACTGTTTAGTTCTCACGTGAGATGAGCAAGGAGCTCACCAGAAGACAAAATACGGGCTCGGGTTAAGACAACAGCGGGAGATAATGCAGAAAAGCCCTCCCCCTTCTCGAATTCATGTAGCCAACATTGTCACTACAAACAGCAAACTCTTCGAGAAGAATTATGGAGGCTACGTGCTTCCTTGAAATTTCCACGGACTTTTATCCCCATTTCTATCTCCACCCCGTAGTCGGTGACGGCATCCAGCTGTTTGGCCGGCAATCATCACTGCAGCTGGGCTTCGTTTTCACGTTGCCGCCTCGCTGATGACCAAAGCAGCTCTCTGGTAACGAAAGCCTAAAATGAAAAATGCAGAATTACTGAAAGAAATAACACGCCTATTAGCTTGATAATATACACATACCTTTTGGCTTTTAAGCACTTGGAAAAGACGTCATAGATCAAAGCAGCTGTTGACTTGCTCAATACATATATTCATGGGTAGTATTCGAAAAAAAAAAGTGGGTGATTATTCGTAAAACGAGTGCATTCTCTCTCATCAGTGTTATCTAAATTTGAATGATAACCGCCAGTGTGCTGAATTAAAATGAATAAGTTGTGTCCGGTTTGATCGTATTCTCGACATGTTTGTAAAAGTGCATTAATAAAATATTCTTTATCCTGTCCACTGCACACTGGAGAAGTTTTACTTGGAAACTGCTGCTTTGTTAATCTTACTTTGTACAATTAATATAATTATTGTTTAGTTATCAAGTGCTCTGTTGTCTGCTGCCAAAGAAAAGCTTCCTGAATTGCAAATAAATAAAATCTACGAGGAAACTGTCATTTTTTTTTTTTTTTAGAAAACCTTTTCTCTGTCAGTAATGGCATCTTTGTCGCTGGTTTAGGGAACTCACAGTAATATCTCAATCCACAAGCCTCATCTGTCTTCATCAGTCACACAGAGTAAGCAATTTCTTGCTCTCGGCCCCTTTCCTTGTTTCCTTTCTCTTAAGGAACCACCTGCAGTCGTAGCATTCGCAAAGGGGGGTCCTCGTATCTCTAGCACACGTGGCCACAAGGATAGTGGTAACAGGAGTGTCAAATTCTCGCCAGACGTAAGCGGCTAGCCTTCATGTAACCAACAACCCAAACACAGACTTCCCGCTTTTGGGGGAAGAGAGAATGTCTCGTCCCCGATGTCCTACTGGGAAAACGAGGAAAGTTTCGCAGAGTGGGGGAAACAGTGGTTATCCCCTAGACCAAGTGCGTTGCGTATTTCACTGGGGGTTATTCATCTGGTCCAATATAAGCAAACAAATAGGGGGCTGATTACTTCCGCACCCTAACGGGGAGAATACCCCCCCCCATTCCGAAGACTCTATAAACGATGACAGAAAAGCAGTAAAAGACGTAAGATGAAGAGCTCACCAGAGATCTTCGCGCCTTTTCCAACAACAGTACCTCTGGGCGACCCAAGAATGCGGCTTTGTCACGAACAAGGATGTGCGGTGCTGGCAAACGGGACACTGAGGCTAATAGTTCAAAAGAAACTATTTTGGTAGTTAAAGTGTCGCGAGTGGGTGGCAAGTGTGGGGGATACGGATTATGGCGGGAGACTCGGAAAACTGTCTTCATTAGTACTTGGCTAAAGACCGAGAATCTAAGAGCCTCCAAGCGGCAGTTTTTGTAATTAGGAGCTCAAGTAAATAAACACAGACTCAAAGAGACCGACTTCAAATTAAGAGTGACCGGATTTAAAAACAGGGTAACGGAAAACCTTGCGCTGCACAGACGCATAGCTATTAAAGTCGATATATTACCCGGACTTTGTATTTTTTTTTTTTTTGTCAGTTTTCTGATCTTTATTTCGTTACTCTTTGCCACAGTGACACGTCCTTGTTTTGCTATTTTAAGTATATGAAATGAACAGACACTAGAAAACAACTAAAGCACGAGAAGACATACTAGTATATTAATTTGTTGTGTAAATAATAAAACTGAAGTATGAAGTCATGTTGATAATGTTCATCCATAAGTTCGCTAAATGCAATGAATGGGAATGTGACAGATTGCAGTAATGTATATCAGTTCAGTAGTTGTTTATTTCTTTAAGCAACACATACTGAGTAGCCTCCAGTTCCAAAACTCGTCTATAATTTAGTGTTCACTTGGTTGGATTAGCCAAAACTATCCCTCGGAGCACTTCCTAAGGGGATATGCAATAACGACATGTCAGCCTAGCGATTTGTCGTCGCATGTGCACTCATAAATGTCCGTTCACGTGTATGTAGAGCTACTTTGAGCCGTGAAAGTATTCGCAGACCAATATTCGTAGAGGTCGTTTCTCATTCCCTTACTGTCGGAGGGGCCCTTTGACCGTGCCTAACGAGTCGTGTCTGTTAATTCCCCCCCTTCTCTGTCTCCCTCTCATCATCGGCACGAACCCATCAGGGTTAGGTCTCCTTCTAACCGTCTCCTCTCCTCTTCCTAACATACCTCTTGCTCACAGGGGCTGACCAAATACGCGTCTTCTCGCCTCGAGATTGCTACTCACCTGCCACACACAGCGATCTCCACGTCGGCATCTTAATAGTGGTCAGTGATGTCGAGGATGGTAGCGGAGAGCCCACGTGTGACGGGATAAGTGGACAGAGCGTGACGCATTTATCTTCTGTGCTGGGAAAGGGAAGGGAGTCAGCTGGTGAGAATCACAAAGACATCTTTATGTGTCTTAAGACGTTGGAAGAAACATTAAGTTATCGCGTTGTGTGTGAAAAAGAAATAGGGCCCGCCTCGTGGGAAACACGTTACATTACCCCCAAAGAAAATAAAATTAGTTTTCCTCACGTGCACGCGGAATACTTAGAAAGATATCTTACGCTGTTCTTCATATGGCATTGTTTTATAAATTCATATTACCTTTGCCTAATGTAACCTAGAAAACCGGTTAATTTCTGGGAGGGAAAAAAAAAAAAACTAGTTTACGACATTTAAAACGTCTCGTTTCCAATGTTATTTTTATTTCCTTGTTTTAATTTTACTTTTGATAAAGATTGTTAAGAACTCGACCAAAAACACACCAGCCTTTCAGACTGTTGGAATGTGTCACTAACGAAACCATTTAACACGCGCATGAACTGCCATCATAAGAAACCACCATGTGCGACGCGCATACTAATATGTCAACAAAAGAAGTTGCCATTGCAGGTATTTATTTATTTGTTTTTTGTAAGAAAAAGTTACACCGAATGATATTAATATACATCTTAATTTAATGTAATTATAATTTAATTAATTTAATTTAAAAATTAAAAAAGCATATCCAAATTATAATTTGGGGCATGCTTTCATGATGTACATAATTTGGTATTTCTAGACATTAAGGTATGTTTATGGATAGCAGAGCTTCAGAATTAGGTTTAAAAGAGAATAATTCCACATCTTGAGGAATAAATTCCGCACAATAAGGCTGAATAGAAAATTCTCCGCACTTCTGTAGCCCATTTGGTTGTATCGATACATTTGTATCGATTTTGGTTGCAATACTTGTTTTTGAATTCAGACTAGGCACAAGAACCATATATAAATTACTTTTCATACGAATTCAGGCAGCAAAATCAATGGGATAGTCATACTTTCCATATCAAGGTAGCAAAACGATGTATCAACTTATTGTAAAGATTCATTAGTTGGCGGTTTCATCTAGGGGATTGAAGGCTTTTCTCCTGTCTTTACTCTTGAAAAGAAGCGAATCGTCATCTAGAGCAGTGCTTCCCAAATTTATGGACGTCAAGGGCCCCACTTTGGAAAAATTAAAAGATTTCACGCCCCCCCACCGGAAAAAAAAATCCTAATACAGACATATATTATTATAATATTTATTGTATTTATATCCAATACAAAACATACACACCAAGCGTATTTCTTTCCAGTGCATCGCGGCACGTGTGTATACTAGCAATGAAACATTGCTATTTAAAATTTAAATCGCGAAAAACTTGGCATTTTAAATGAGCGCAAGATTTTGCGTTTGTAAGTTTTTTTTTGTGCTTCTTATCAATACCTTTTGGTTTTAACAATACTTTTGATAGCTAAAATTTGTGAACCAACACCAATGTGTGAATTTTTCCATTAAAATATAAAAAAATAACAAAAAAGAAATAATAAGAAATAATAAATAATAAAAATTAAATACGCTTCTTTTAAGATAAAAAATATCTACTTAGTCTTAAAACATTTTAAATTTGTTTTCATTATTCACGGCCCCCCTCTCAACAAAACTAACGGTCCCCATGGGGGACACGGCCCACAGTTTGGGAAGCGCTGATCTAGAGAACAAGCCTCATTAATAGGCAACAGGCTATTGAATAGAACAAGTAACCAGCTATCATGAAATAAATCTGGCTGATGAAATATCAAGATACTTGCCGTGACAGTCCATTTGACGTAATCCGTAAAGGTCGAAGTAACTGAATGGAAAAATTTCTGCAAGGCAGTTTGTAATCAATGGAATCAAAGTACCATTGAATCTAATATATCCTCTCTCTCTCTCTCTCTCTCTCTCGCCTGCAGTATCTTCACCTATACCACTCCTAGTGGCTTTGTTTCGAAACTATTAAATAAATAAATAATTTTTTACATTCAATCACTTCGATTGCACAAGAATCCGTAAAGGATTACGTCAAATGGACTGTCAAGGCAAGTGAAAACTTCGAACTTACGAATTAGAGTGAATAGACGGAGCTCCACAAATATGCTATTCAGGCAGTAATATCTGATGTACATTTTTTTTCGTGAAAGGATATTCTCTTATTACACTTGCAAGAAATATTCCTGTTTTTTTTTTTTTTTTTTTTTTTTTATCCTTTCTCCAATCACGAGAAAACACAATTTTGTTCGCTTGGGTAAAGAAAGTAAAATGAATGTAATAGTCACACTTTCCATATCAAAGTAGCAAAACGATGTATCAGATTATTACCCTAGGGATAATAAATATTCTGGATGAGAGAGATTGCTATAACAACGATAATTACCAGGTTTTAACTCGTATACGTTATTTATTTATTTATACTATATGTATTTCCTCTACGTATTTCTCTGTCTATATGGCTAACAGCATCATCGGGAGGTTGCTTAACATAAATAAAAACTGACCAAAATAAACATTTGCCAACGGCAAATGTTTATTTTGGTCAGTAAGTTTAAAAGACTGGAATCAATGGAATAATGGAATCATTACTTTGGTCAGTCAGTTCTGTAAGTTTAAAAGACTGGAATCAAAGTTTACCCAACTCACAATACAGAGTTGTGTAAACTCTGTGTTGTGATTTCTGGTATAGGAGAGGTCTTTAATGTTGCACATGTTAATTAACGACTTCCAGATGTTTTGAGGTATCATTCCTTTACCTTTTGAGCGAATGACCTCGGAAGACTCCTTGAACAACCTATCGAAGTAATTATCTTCTTACCAGAACATGGAGGATGCTTGCCAATTTACCGTGTGATGTTCTTTGAGGATGTGCGCTACGAGTCCGCTTTTCTTTCGCCTTTCTTTTCAACGTTGCTATATGTTCTTTGTTGCGGATTTCGAAATTTCTCCCAATCTGACCTACGTATTTCTTTCCTCAAGAACATGAATCTTGTATACTCCCGGATGTTTTTAAAATGGAATTTTGTTTTTTGGGGGAGTGTAGGAAACAAGTTTATGAGATGGATATAAAGCTATTGACTCTGGCTATTTGCTTTCATTATATCAGTGTTTGAATCGTTTAAAGTGGCAAACAAAATATAACTTTTGAACTGATTTAGCTTTCTGTATCTTCCTGAGGCTAGCCCATACGTATAATACAAGCAGTGTAATTGTGAAGTTACTTCACATGCATACTTTTCTTTGCTCACGTTTGAGTGGAGGTACTAAAACCATAATAGCATTTCTTGTCAAGTATAATGTGTTTGTTATAACATTATGATTGCGGCACACTTTTATATATCCATCCTAATAGGGCAACGGTTTCTGCTGAGATACTGTATTATCTTACTTCATATGAAGTCAGTAAAGTCTGTGTGATAACAGAATCACTGTCCATTATCACACAAACTAGAACGTAAATGTTGTCTTTCAGAACTACATTGACTATATAGGTGGTTAAATGTGTTGCTAGTTCCTTGTTACTGGTATATTTCATTTAGTACGGAGAAGGTGTAATATTTTGATTACACATATTTTGATAAACAGCTATATTCATTTTTAAACTTCTACTTATTTCTCAAAAAGGGACTAACAGCCTCCCTCCCCTACTCCAATGAGTGATTATTTTGTACTTCGTTTCGTTGATATTCGGGATTAGAAATCTGAGTGTCTTTCCACAGAAACAAAAACCAGTCTGGAATGTGTGTGTGTGTGTGTGTGTGTGAGAGAGAGAGAGAGAGAGAGAGAGAGAGAGAGAGAGAGAGAGAGAGAGAGAGAGAATATGTCTAGCAAATCGGTGTGACTATAATCGAACTTATAATGGCGCTTCATGAAAAGTGGCAAAATTTATCAGAAGGCTACACACTACACAGGCTTTTTATTTTTTAAGTTAGTTCTACTTAGGAAAACTTATAGCATATTTTGTGATGTAGCGAGGAAGAGTATTTATTTCACACCAGTTATAAAAATTGCCATGCTTCTAAAACCTTCACACACGTCCCCCCACAGTAAAATTCGAACTCATTCCCTCGACTTAAGAACTGAGAAGCTATTCTTATGTCCAACAAGCCCGAGAAAAATGTTCATAGCTTGATTTTTATTATTAATTAATGACACAGAATGAGAACTGCTTAAAATGCTCTTGAATATAGTATCTTGATCATCTGTACTTTTAAGTTAATCAAAATTTATTAGTAAAGCTTCAGACCTATAGTAAATAGTATGCCTCTATGCCTCTGAATACGTCTGGAGGAGTGGAATGGCTTTTATATTTTGAATATTATTAGGTCAGAGGATATATCTAATGTAACCTAGTGAAGCGAAATACAAATGAATGTACTTATGAAATATTTTTCTGGATTTCTTGTCAGCCTTTCTGCTCTCTTCAGTACTATGTGTGAGTTTCAAATCCCGAGTGTGACTATCACAAACTATTAGTAGATGTTTTATGAAGGATTTTAAAGATATGAATGATTTTTCATCCCAGTGTGGGATCATCTGGCTTGAAAGGTTTCATGTTTGGCCTCCAGAGAGGAATTCTTTTAGCATTATTTAATGTTTTTTAACCCCTCCCCATGGTACTAATGTACTAAAGGTTTTCCACTTTTCTTGAATTGGATTTTCATAAAAAAAGAAAACAGATGAATCAATATAACATAAATTTTATCGATTTCTCTCATGGGGTTGTTCCGCTCACTAGAAAATTGAGTATTTTTACTAGTCATCAATAAACGATCTTTTTAGCAATACATAGTGAAAATAAATAGAAATTTATGACCTCATATTTGGCATTATGACTCGATACATTAGCAGAAAGTAAGTTTCCTATGGAAGAATATTCAATGCAGCCTTTCAGCTGTGGAAATGCTCGTACTCTATCAAACCCCATATTTATTCGTTTTCCACTACTCTTTTACCACATCACACATCAGCATCGTACTTACACTCGAAATTCCGCTGTGGCTATTTTTATCAGTTGTTTTCTTTGGTATCCGGAAACATGTGTAGAAGAAATATTACCTTTGTACGAGACAAACATCCCCTCCAAATACACCTCCTGAGACAACCAATCATCCGTCTTCCAGTCGGTTAGTCCGTGTGGTCGGAGATGACAGTCTGGTGCCATATGTACCAGAAGGACATGGTCATTGTATCCCTACCCCACAGGTCCGACTATACTTCCGTAAATATAGTCCGTGTAATTGGCACCTCCCCAACACCCCAGACTATCATATAAACGAAAGTATTTAGCAAGTAACTTGTTATCGTGTTTAGCAGATGTTCTGTGTCATTCACTGTATAATCCTAAGATGTTTTAGATGCATTTGAGATCCATGTTTTTTTTTTATACTTCTTTTTTTCATATTTTAACTGACACAAGTCCGATATGACGCCGCAAGAGATAAAAAAATGTAAAAAATTAAAAAAAAAACTGTAATGCATCCATTTTGCAGTTTTATATAAAATGTAAAAATATAATGTAAATATAATATAATATAATATAATACAATATATTACCACAAGCGTTGTTTTTTTGTCTCGATTACATATCTAATTAGGAGTATTTCAGCCATAAATTTCTCAAATCATATAATTCGGACACACACACACGCACACACACACACACACACACACACACACACACACACACACACACACACACACACACACACACACACACACACACACACAGAGAGAGAGAGAGAGAGAGAGAGAGAGAGAGAGAGAGAGAGAGGGATTAAATATCTTATTTCAATAATCTAATTGCTTCACAAAAACCAAGCAATATAATACAATATATAATAATATAAATATAAACGTAATGTAATGTAAGCATAAAATATAATAATCAGGTGGTAAAAGAATTGTTTAGCAGCTTGAGTTTTGTTTTGTTTTTTTCTTGAAAAGAGAGAAGTTTATTTATTTTGTGATTTACAACACACAAGTTAACATGTGAAGTAGGTTGTAAATAGAACCTTCCGGAAATATGGAGTTTGTGCAAAGCCATTAATACGTCTGTGGTGGCAAAGTTTCTACTAAAGCAAAGAATCCCTCTAGTGGGGAGGGGAAAGAGGGGATGTTCGGAAAATGTGACAATTTTCCATAGTTACAAAGACCTCGTGTGTT
Source organism: Typopeltis vanoorti (assembly GCF_054136105.1). NCBI lineage: Eukaryota > Metazoa > Arthropoda > Arachnida > Uropygi > Thelyphonidae > Typopeltis > Typopeltis vanoorti. The sequence continues at coordinate 54,587,611 of NC_143568.1, read as the reverse complement.
GTGCCTATTTTTTGTCAGCAGTAGGTGCCGGGGTTGTGGAATGGTATGCAGACGCCATATCTTCCCCTTTGCAAACCCCCTCTTTGTGCTTGATGGCCATGTGTATGTGGCTGCACAGACATGGCGAGAGGGAAGTTTTTTTAAGGGATCCATTGAAATGCGAGAACATTTCCAACACTTTCACTTCATGGGTTGTTTAGGAAGGTGTGGGAGCATGGACGCTCTCTTCAGATTTCTCCGTCTTCTTCATCTTCTTTCTCTCGTCTTTTTTTTTTTTTCAGTTGTCAAAAATGGTAGAAAAAAGCAGGTGTGGCTCGAATTTAACAGGAAAAATTTTACTATAATTTATAGTTGTTTCAGAATCCATTGTTTCCATGTTAAAGTAATCACGAGAACATGATTAATTTATGTTATTATAGGATTTGCTATTAAATGGAAAATACTATTGGTCTATTCTCTATCTGTTTACGTGTATCTACCTGTATTTTATCAAGGTTTCATTCAAGGTTATAATCACCAGTGCAATACCATTTTTTTTTTTTAAATCTGACGATATTCTCATATTTTATTATACAGACAAGAAGTAATAATCAGTTCTTATTAATGCACATTTTTGGTTATATAAGAATACGAAGCCAACTCTAGCAAAGTTTACAAGTCTACCCATACTCAAATACATAACGTACAATATTGATACTTGTATATTAGACATCATAACATAAGGAAGCTTTTTATGAGTTTTTCCATTATGTATTATAAGAATAAAACAGAAATCAAAAATAATGGAAATTTTTAACACAGTCGTTTTCAAATTACGAAAAGAAAAATATCAAATAATCGAATGCGGTATTACTAATAAACAGCATTTTGGCTGTAAATACTTAAGAGAGAGAGAGAGAGAGAGAGAGAGAGAGAGAGAGAGATTGTCAGTTTAAATATATATACTGTATAACCATTGTGGAGAAATGAATTTTTAAGCTTTCATAATACAAATGTTGTTTTTGTCTCGATTACATATCTAATTAGGAGTATTTAAGCCATAAATTTCCTAAATCATATAATTCGGACACACACACACACACACACACACACACACACACACACACACACACACACACACACACACACACACACACACACACACACACACACAGAGAGATTGTCCGTTTAAATATCTCATTTCAATAATCTAATTGCTTCACAAAAAAACAAGCAATTAAGTGAAAAGTTCTGTTAAGTTGCGATGCGCGCGAACTAATTAGCTACACAAATGAAGTTCGTTAATTTCCCTTCTCCGGTTCCGCTAAAACAACTGTCTGCCTGTTAGTAGATCCCACACACCAAACATCTAGATGTTGACGAAGTTCCCCGGAGGCTGTGAAGCAGCTCATCAGATGGAAGCGCCCTTCCACGTTCGGTTATTTGGTCGCAACTAGCAGGTTGTTCTTCAAGCAATTTCCCAGTACTAGTCTCTGTGTGTTTGCTTTTTTTTTTTTTTTTTTTTTATATATAACCTCTCCCTCATTGCATCCCCAAATTTTTATTTCCTTTCCCCCCGTTACTGTTCGGTACTGTGCGTTCATATACGAGAGAAGATGGGAGGGACTGTGTCTAGAGCATTTCTTACTGACAGTGAAATGCAGATCCTGGGGGGAGGGGAATTGATGAAGAAAGCATGGAACATACTAGGAGTCGTTTGCGTATTCGAGCTTAGCGACACCTCCCCACCATGAAAAGGGGGAAAGAAGGGGTTAATGGGTAACTAAGACGATTTTTCAATTACGTCAGAGTGACACTTGGCCAGCGCTGTTTGCCAAAGGGCAGTGTAATGCGACTCCGCTGCGGTGCCGTGGTTTATTTATCCCTCCTTCGAAGGCCGACAAATTTGCTCAGAGGGTCAGGTCGTCGTCACGGTACAGTTTCTTGTTCAAAGAAAACATGTGGAGAAGTGAACGCTCGCCAATCTCGAGCTAAGACAGATCTAAATGACTTTGTACAAGTCTCGTGCAATATGGAGGGTGCTGGATGGGGGGAACCCACACACACACACATGAATCAGGAATCCTCTAGGTTCATGGTCTTTATTGCCTAAAACGACTATGTTTACTTCCGTCGGGATTTTCAAGATAAAAATTAACCGCGGAGCACATCAAAACCGACAGTCAGTAAAGACCGGAAGCAAAAGAAAAACTTATGTGCCAACTTCCGGAAAGATGAAAGCGACAATCAAGCAAAATAACCAGTACAACATTGAAAGAGAGAGCATAGTGACTCAGGAATTATAGAGTCTCAGGGATTACACGGCAATAATTATTCGTATTATTTACAAGCAATTATTTATTTATTTATTTATTATTCTTTTAATCTGGGGATCGAATGCAACGTCTCACTCTCTCTCTCTCTCTCTCTCTCTCTCTCTGACAGTTCCATGCACAAATATTTTCTGAACCTTTAATACCATCTCATTTACATTAAATTTAATTTAATGTAAATGAGATGGGTTGCAGGAACTAGATGCATATGCTCTTGAACGAAAAAGAATGTGTGGGTATATGAGAAAGAGTTCTGTGCAAAAATAATTCAAATAAAAAAATAACAATTGATTTAATATTGAATGAATAATTAAACAAAACTGACAAATTACTCCATTCAAATAAACACTGATTGATAATATTGTTCAACAAGCAAATTTGCTTGTTTACATCATTTTTGCTACGCGGCGTGTTGCTTCATTCCTAATCCTGAAAGGCGTGAGGTTGAAAGAGAGAGAGAGAGAGAGAGAGACTTATTGATGTCATCATTATTTTTAGGAAATATATTTATAGAATTATACATAGATTACGCACAGAATTATTTGTCAGAAATATATTTTAAGAAACAACGTACCACCGTAGCTCAGTCGGAAGTGTGACTTGGGTTTGAATCAAGTCACAACGAAACAAAGAATCAGTTTAAGAGATTTAAAATTGAAAGTAAGTAGATGGCAAATATCGTCGGCGATGTTACGGTTTACCAAAGTTTTCTCTCTTCCAAAAACAAACCGGAGAATAGAAGTCATTAACAAACAAAATAAATATGGTGCATATTTATTTATTCTAAAGACAGCATGAATATCAGGTTTGCAATCACTACTATCACATCAGCATATCGTCTACAATATCTTAAAACAGAATAATGCTAATTACCCATCATACTATATGGCTTAAGTATAGTTCAGTGCTTAAGACTAACTATACTTTATCTCATAGGTACTACTTTAACTGTTTCAATACGATGTTTTTGTACTTTTGTACTTTTTAACTTTTGTAGATAAAGTGCATTATATCATCAGGCAGTTCTATTAGTTTTTGAATGAACTATCCGCCCTTAATTAACTGATAATCTGCTAGAGACGAACAAAGCTATATTTGTAATTCCCTATTTTTTTAAATAAGGACTTTATATTTTGTGAAATGAAGGCAAAAATGTTATCATTTGAAAGAGTTTATTATCTAGCATTCTACATTTTGTATATTGTAGAAGGATATATAAAGACGAAATTTCTTATCAATCCAAACATGCATTTGTTTAAACGTTATATGATAAAATGTATAATTATCCTATATAGTTAACAGACCTACCACGAAACACAAAAAAAGAAAAAAAAAAGAATCAAATCACAAGGCGAATTTTGATTAAACGAAAATAAAAATCGGGACATTTTCTGTTTCAGCATTTCCCCCCCTTACAACAATACATGCAAATCTTCATAGATGGTTAGGGTTGATGTCTTGGCGATACTGTACGACCCTGGACCAATGTGTTTTCATCCTTTCCACTCCCTATCTTCTCCTCTAGTTCTTCTTTATGTTTTACCGCAAATACGCAGAATATAATTGGAATTTGGAAGGATCCACAGCTTGAACAGCGGTTCAAACAGATGGTACGTGGGTAGCATACGACCGACCTACGCTACGGCAGAACTATGAGAGGAATGTGGACTCCTATTCCTCGTTTGCGAATTCGAAGCAGAGAGAGAGAGAGAGAGAGAGAGAGAGAGAGAGAGAGAGAGAGAGAGAGAGAGAGAGACTGGTCTAGGATTAATTAAAGTAATTGCTTCACAGATTGACATCAGTTGAATACATTAGCTCTCCAAGCCGTTGTCTTTTCTTAGATACCACAGAGGTCCTAGTCTATAAACTTATGAGAAATGATAATGAATGACTTTAGTCTTCCCATAAAAACGTGAAATAATAATTGAATTTTAACAAATGAAACCTTACTATTTATTTGTTTATTGGACGGTAGAAATATTCATATCCGGAGAACTTTATTATTGCATTATACAATCCTGAAAATGGTTGCGAATATTTTCACTTGTACAACTGACACACAAACACACACTACACAGACATCAAATAACAATAACAATAAATCTACTTTTCACAAGCCAAATCTATACTTTTCCCACCCCTTGCTAATATCTTACAAACACATGTGTCAGAGCCCTAAATGCATATGGGTCAGAGGTAGCGCTTCCATTTCCTTGGCAGCTAGCCAAGATTAATGGCTCTTCCGTCCAACCCTCTGTGTTAATTATCTCCTCCGACAGAACTCGGTGTAATCTGTTATCTCCTTGTTCCGCTATATACTGCCGGTTACTGCTAAGCAAGATGTATGTTTCAAAGTACCGCCACAAGGATACATCCCTTGTTTCTGGTGTTACTAGAGAGCAGAGGTCATTTTAGTGCGGAAAGTTGGAGGTGATGTCTTGTTAGCTATCTGTTTTCAGAGAATTTGAAATTTTTAATGGAAGTGCTAAAAATGCATCTAAAGCAAGTAAAATACTTAGAACCTATAAAGGTTCCAAGTATTTTACTTGCTTTATATTAATTCCGAATGAACAAATTTTCATTCGGAATTAATTAGCGTAAAATATTATGACAGACATATAAGGAGTGCGTGATTCCAAGAAGCCATTCTCTCCAAGAATTTGCTTTTAAATGATGTCAAGGAGAAATTAATCTGTAAATGCACACTGCGTGCTATTTTAACATTCTAAACATTTGTTTTAATATATTTTTCTGACATTTTATTACAAAACTGCTAAGTCTTGTGTATTGGCTGCTCCAAACATTACTCACGCATTACATACGTATCCATTAGCATGCTTATTTACATAATTTGTATTAACTCAAATTAACTTATATAACTTGATTTACTTATGAATACTAGTTTAAATAAACACACTTTATCCCCTGCACGTCCAGTTCTTAACCTATGCGGAAATGAAGTAAAATTACGAAATTTAAAACATAACAAACACACGAATATTGTTTATGTTTAGACAGGAAACTTTCCTAACGAATTTGATGCCTGACAAACATTTAAGAACCTGAATGATACTTCTTAATTATTTTGCAAATGTAGTTCTAAATAATAAATTATAGTTTTTATGGTTTATATTCTATATTTTATTACGTCAGAATAACATATACAAATTAATGTAGCTTTTTATAGATTTAAAGAAAATGTTATTTGTTTGTTTATTTATTTATTTTTTAAATGTAGATACTTGAATTTCGATACGAGCGAAAGTCAATGTTGTCTACGTCGTCCCGCCAGATATGTGTCGTATGTTGGCCGAAACTTGGAGAATTTTGAGATAATGTTGCGCCCTTGTTATTGAGCCGAGAAGTTTGCCTATTCCGCCTTTGATAACGCTAATGTGTTGGTTGTTTAGATTATGTCAACACTACTAAGGCTATGAGGTGAGATAGACAATGTATATTATTACGTACTATTGGGAAGATGAATTGCTTTCGTCGTGGAATCCGTGAAATCAGAAAACGAAACTGTTGCACAGAAATGGATATGAATATGTTTCCCTTGCTCAAGATGGAAATTGAATGTACTCAACAACCAAAACAAACCAAAGTTTCCCTGTTAGAGTGGAAGGTCTTTTCTCTAAGTCCATCACAGCTCAGATCTGCTCTCATTTTTTAAAGTGATTTCTCTGGATTTTTTTTTTTTTTTTACTTATTTCTGAAATTGTAATACAAGGCAGAGTTTTATATCTATACGTTTTCGTTAAAATTAATTTAATTATTTTATTTTTCAAAATAACAATATTTATGTAGAGATGATTTTAGATAATTAAAATTAGGAAAACATGATATTACAAACTTTATGCAATGCTAAACCAGTAAAATGTTTTCAAAGCAATTTAAGGTCATACGTACCAATAATGCATGTTGTTATTGTTGTTAGGAACAAACTCAGAAGCAACTGAAAGCATTGTCAAAGCAAAGGTCAAAACAATAAAGAGACGTAATATTCCTCCAGTTAATTGCTCTTCTGACTAGTTTTCTTGTTTTGTGGGATGAAAAAAAAAAAAAAAAAACTTCTGCAATTTCAGTAAATCCGACTAACTCACCTGTTCAATCCGAAGAAATGATATTGTCCTGGATCAACTGAGCACGATAATTGTTTAAATATTGATTATTAGGAATGATTTAAGCACATGTTGTAAGCACATTAATCGTAATTAAAAGGGTAGCTTATTTATTTTTATAGAGACGAAATTATTTTTCTTGAAATATAATTGATCCCAGAAAGTTTCTTCTTATTATATATTATTGCTATTTAGATTACGATTCAGATTAAGGATGAATCTCTTCTATGCATGAATAATTAATGATTAGCTATAATGATTAGTGATTAGCTCATTCATTTATTAATTATTATCTATAATATGAACTAAAGATTCGATTGGAGAAGTTTTGGAAGAAAAGCTCGGATAGTATAGTTTATAATTCATTATGCCGTTTCTAAGATGCAAAATTTCTATGAAGTTCTGATTTGTGAAGAAGCCAACTTTTTGAAGCTGTCTTCAGTAAGCAAGTTTGGATTTAGTCATTCTGAATTTTGAGTAATCAGTCATGAATTTTCAGAGCGCAATTTGTAGTGTCCAACAACTTGTCAAGACTGTACTATACTAGTAAAGTCACTATTGGCATTTTAGTTGGCGAAGCCAAGAGCATCTCCACCCTCTAAAGAACTGGTCGGAATTAACATAAAAAAAAAATCAATAAAATTAATGACAATATTAATATGTGTACACTAGGTAACATTTATTATCACTGTACACTAGGTAACATTTTCACTTAAGTTTGTGAAGTTCTAAGGTGCTTTTCTGCACCTGCTAATAATCTTTGTGAGATGCAATTCGTTCTGCCCAAGTCCCTCAATAAAAAGAAATCAAAATTTCTTTTTTATTTGGGGTGGGATGCGATTTGAAGTCTAATACGCCGTGAGTACATTTATCCTGAAAATGCGGTATGGATCTTTGTTTGTCCTCCATTAAAGGAAACAAAATCTGTAGTTTAGTCTTTTCCTTTAATTTAATTTCATATCACCTGTTATTGCGTTTATAATTCCAATGTCATTTTCTATTCGAAAATGACATCGAAATATTTACGTTAAGCTTAAAATTACACTTTTCTTTTAATAACAACAAACATCATGGGTAGGAGCTTCAAGTCTCATTCAACTAATTTTCCAATTAGTAGAACAAGGCGCATGAAATAAATTATATGTGGTCTTTAGATCTAGCAGAGCTGCCGGTTTATCTAAGTACATCTTTACCTAAATGTGCTACAGGTTTATAATCTTTCGTGGTTGGAATTCTTATTAAAAAGAAAACAAAAAGCATGTATGCAGAAATACAGTAGGACATCAGACCGCTTATGTCATTAAAATGAAAACTCATGAGATTCAGCATTAAAAATCATTTTATTGTAATTATCATATAAGTTCATAGCCATTTAAAAATTCTATGAACTGTTATAGGACATAATTAGCAAGAAATTAATTCTAATATTTTTAGAAGTAGAGATTTACCTTCAGTAATATTTATTTTCAACTTGACCCTGATTGGGTCAATATGGAGGACTGCCTAAAGTGGTTTAAAAAGAATATGATGTTCGGTCTCGATCAAAGTTCTCATATTATGTCAGACAGCATCCATTGCCAATGTGTTAGAGGTTGTAAACCTCTAACCCATTGGCAATGTTGGGACACCATGTTCCTCTTTCTATTCGAAAGAATAGAAAGAGGAACAGTTGTTCTAATACTGAGGTGATCTGAAAAGTTCTCACAAAGGCCTAACAATGAATAATCGAATTTATAATTTCAAAATTATTTTTATTTTACAACATAATCTCCCGTAAGACTAATACATTATTCCAGCAATGCTCCAGCTCCATTATCCCGTCCCTGTAGTGGTTCTCAGTAAGATCTGCAAAATACCCCTCTACAACTGCAATCACCTCTTGATTCGAAGAAAAACGATGACCAGCGAGGAAGAGTTTTAGTTTTGAGAAGAGATAGAAGTCAGAGGGAGCCAAATCTGGGGAATAGGATGGGTGTCCCAACAATTCATAGTGCAGATCTCTTAATTTTCCAATTGCCAAAACACCTTTGTGGGCAGGTGCATCGTCCTGATGAAAGATGATTTTTTTCTTCTGCAAACCAGGTCTTTTCTCACGAATTTTTTCGTCTAGCCTGGTTAAAAGATCGGAATAATATTCCCCGGTTACGTTACTGTTTTACCCTTTTCAAGATAATTAATAAACAAAATGCCTTTAGCATCCCAAAACATCGATGCCATGACCTTTCCTGCTGATGGAACCGACTTTGTCTTCTTTTTCGCTGAACAACCGGCTTCTGTCCATTGACTGCTGTTTGGTTTCTGGTGTGTAATGGTGAATCCAAGTCTCATCCATAGTAATAAATCGACGCAAAAAATCAGTTTTATTTTTGTTAAAAGGATCCAAGCACTGCTCAGAGATTTTCATGTGAGTGCGTTTTTGATCTGCTGTGAGGAAGTGCGGCGCCCATCTTTTTCATTTGCAATTCTTCATGCAAAATGTATCCTACACGTTTCTTTTGAAATGCCTATAGTCTGTAATTTCACGCACTTTGACTCGCCGGTCATCCAATACCATATCGTGCACTTGATCAATGATTTCTGGTGTTGTTACACTTTTTGGACGTCCTTCACGTGGATCATCTTCAAGTCTGGTACAGCCACGTTTAAACTCGGCAGCCCATTTCTTAATTGTCCAAACGAAAGAGAAGAGTGCCCATAAACTTTTATGAACTTCGAGTTTCTTTTGGCGTTAAACCTTCTTTTAGAAAGAATTTTATAACCGCACGATAATCAATTTTATCCATTTCAAGGGATACAGACAACACGTTTGCTTCAAGCAGCTTATAAAACAAACTACTTGATAGAATGACTTGCAATTTCACATGAATGCTTACGACAGATGTACCAACTTGGAAAAAAAAATCTTGCCGATAGTTTTGCCATCTGTGGTCTAGACCGAGAACTTTTCAGACCACCCTTGTAATTACTTAATAAGTACCGTTTCGAAAGTAAGCTTTGGTAATCACAGTTAAGTTCCTAGCGTGTATAAAATCCATATTATTCTGTACTAGATGGTACTTGATCACTTGACAATATTCAGAATGGTAGGTAAGTATTAATTTACATTTTAGGTGGGAGATGAATTTCACCTCCCGCTGCGAGACCACTGCTCCACTTATTGGAAGCGTGAAGTGGCTTGAAAAAGTTCCATGTGTGCTCTCTAGAACAGGGTTTCCGGACTATCTAAAATTAAATTACAAATGCAAAAAAATGATAACATTGATAAAAATAGAAAAAATCCTTGTCTACCCATGGTACAAAATATACTACAGGTTTGCAAATAAACTTTTATGAGTGGGAGCAACATTAAAAAAAAGTCTCAGTACTACTGGAAATGAACTTCCACCAGGTGAATAAATTTAGATTCATTTAGATGTTGAAAAAAAAAAGAAATAAAAAAGCCCTCTCGAGCATAAATGTTATAAGGTTAGCATTTGTTCATTTTAGACAATAAAACACATGGTTATATATTGATGGGGGAAGACCTGCCTCCTACTAGGCTCGTCCCTTGCGTAACAGATGAGGGAATCCCCAACAGGCTGATTTGAGTGATGAATTGAAAGCTGTGAAAGAAGGGGTGTAATAGAGAAGGGGAAAACTCACTACACTACCCGGCAATTAATTTCCATGATGAAAACCGAAGATCACAGAACGATTTATGCCACAGTGGCCGTGACAGTCGACCTGCCAGGTTCATATCTAAATAGAACTGGTATGAAAATAGCAAAGCGCACATAAAATAATTAAAAATTATATATAAATATTGAAAAAGTATAAATGAGCTCGAAGCACTTTATATAATGCGGAACATTTTGCATATTTTGGAAATACATGGACGAGAGGAAGATTAATATAGTTGGAACGCTGACATCGTAATCGCGATTACGTAATGAAGGAAATGATGCTTAAAAAACATCTTGATCTGAAGCAGAAGTTGTTTTTATTCTTTTTTTTTTCGACCAGTATGTTATGTCGGTTAACTATGTGGGTTCTTCTGGTAAGTTTGAATCTTTTCCGAGAGAAAAACTTTGCTACTTCTACGTGATCTTATATGCTCTATAAAGGTCTGCGTAACTAGACACTAAAGGTCTTCGAAAGGTCTTTCAGATCTAAAGGCATCGTCATTACCTCCCGAGCTACCGAAAATCGCGAAAAAAAAAAGTACTATATTCTAGTCTAGATGACGATATCCTAGAAAAATTCGCTCTGAGCATAATGCATGCAAATAACTGCATATCAATAACATCAATGAATTAATGCAAAATTTGAAAACTTCATAGATTAGGGATTGTCATAAACATGCTGTAACTTTCGGTACTGGAGATAGTAATGAAAGAGGATAGACAAGAATACCAACTCAGCTTCGGTAAAGAAAGCAACTAACGACTACAAATACCCTCTTTTACAATCCGCAACATAAATACACTTGATGGAAGGATGAAAACGCAAGCAACACAAACTGAACGCCTCTGTGAAAGAGAGAAGAGTAAATAGTGTGTGTGTGACGGACAATTAATTAACATAATTACTGTTTTTATATTAAGTCGAATATTTAGGATGCAAAGGATTTAGGATCTTTAGAATGAAAAGGCACCACCCATAACCTCAGCAGAAATTATAAATGCAGTAAACCAAATGAAACTTTCAAAAGCTACGGATAAAGATGAAATATCTATAGAAACTATGGAAATATGGTGGCAAGGAAGCCGTTAATTTCTTAATGAATTTATTTAATCAAATTTTTTATACTGGAGTAATTCCAATTGACTAGAACACAGGAATTATTATACCAATTCACAAAACAGGAGCCAAAAGAATATGTGAAAATTACAAACCCATAACACTCTTAAGTCATAGTTATAAACTATTCATTCGAATTATACAAAAGAGAACACAGGTGCTTACAGAAAAAATCATAGAGGAAAACCAAGCAGGATTCAGGCCACATAGATCCGCTATAGACCAAAATCTTCACCATTAATAATATAGCAGAAAAATATTGGGAATACAACCTGCCCATATACTGTTGTTTTATAGCTTTTAAGCAAGCCTTTGATTCAGTTAATAGAAACAAATTGATTACTATCCTAAAAAAATTAAAAATGGATTCTGATATTTTAACATTTATTACAAATTATTATGGAGACACCAAAGCTTTTGTTAAAACAAACAACATTAAAACCGAGAATTTCAGAGTCGAGAAAGGTGTAATGCAGGGATGCCCTCTCTCACCTCAACTCTTTATCCTCCCTAGAAGAAGTCTGTAAAATCATATCCGATGAACCAGGTGTAAAAATCAATGGTACCAACATTAATCATAAAATACGCGGATGACATCATTATTTTAGCAGATTCTAAACCACAGCTAGAAAAAAACTATTAATATTTTAAATGACTCTTGTAAAACTTATGGTATGAAAATAAATCTTCATAAAACAAAAATAATGAAGATAGGTAGAGAAGAAGAAAATATTTCTATAAATCTTGAAAATCACCTGCTGAACAAGTTAATAAATATGTTTATCTTGGCAGTCTTATATCTAGTAACCTCAGCAATGTGGAAACAGTAAAACACAGGCTAAACCTAGGTTGGACCAACATGAATAAACTAAAAAAAATATGGAAAAATAAAAAAATCCCAACGAGTCTAAAATTAAAATTATATAAAGCAATCATTATCCCAACGGCTACTTATGCTTCAGAAGCCTGGAGATTAACTCAACAACTAATTAAGAAACTTCAAGCATTTGAAATGAAATGCCTCAGAAAAATTAATAACACCCACTGGATGCAACACAAGACTAATGATCAAGTCAGAATAGATTTAGACTTCCCAGATAATATAATAGACACAATAATTAAGCATCAACTGAGATGGTTTGGTCATATTCAGAGAATGGCCCCTCATATACTCCCATATTTAGCTCTGAATTGATATATCGGAAGAAAAAGACCTAGAGGCAGACCAAGAAGTACTTGGATAAAGTTGCTGAAAGAACATTCACATCTACCCAACTATAGAGTCATGATTAAGATGGCTAAAGATCGCGATAAGTGGAGAACTTTTCTTCTTAGTGGACTCAACCCGTTACCAATCGGATGAGATGAGATGAGATGATAAGATTTAAGATGCTCTTAGGAGAAGCCCCAAATGCGAGGACCGTATTCAAGAGATGGACTGATTTGCAAATCTTATGGAGTAAATGGCTGATCGAAGGTAGAGTAGCACCTTGAAACAACGAGAAAACCTAATTCTTTAGATTCTGAAGAGGCGATATTTATAATAAGTTTATACTAAGAAAGACTGAACATAGAGACTGGAAGAAAAGTCTTCAGAGAGAGAGAGAGAGAAATGAATAAGACATGATTGAGTTGTTTACTAGCATTAAAAAAAAAAGTACAGTACACTGTCATCAGCAAAACTGTGTATTCGTATGTACTGTATATATGTATTGCATTTGCAATCAACTGGCCGACAGGATAAGATTGCTAATATAGAAAATGAATGGAGGTGAAAGAAACCTTGTGGAGTTCTAGCATCTGCGCGTATATAGACGCTTTCATGCCCTACAAGCCTCATGACTTTTCATCTGGATCGGATATAAAAAAGTTGCACATTTAAGTAAAAATAATGAATAAGGATAAAGGATGAATAGATAAAAATCATTTATTAATTATTGGATAAAAATCTACTGCTTAGCGTAAATGTCCTCTGTATTCTTGCCTAGAGTTGGGTCCTGTCTTTTGAAAAATACACCATTATACAAACGGTAAAAAGAAAGAGAAAGATTTCTTTGTAATTAGAATTGTAAGGATTTCACATAGCTGTAAAAATATTAATTTCAGGTAAATTTAATATCATGGTACCTGATGTTAAATTGCGCAAAGAACATGATATGAATTCATTGAAGCGAAAATGCAAAGAAAGAAACGGCCTAGCTGTTGATGTTTGGAATAACTGCAGAAGCATGGTCTATGAGTCCAGTATATCATTATCTGTTAATTATTGTGTTCTTCTGGACTTTGGTTATTTTTTAGATGAATTCGAGTTTTGGGAGGAAAAAGCCTGTTATCTTCGTATGAAACCGGCCAGCTCATCCACCTTTTAAAAGCTCTTATAGAGGTTCTTCGCATCCTAAATGAGTCAGACTAGGCCTTCCAATCAAAGTCAGTCGTTACTGACTGAGCTACAGAGTCTCCAGATGATCTAGCAAAGTTTTCATTCTTGTGCTGGGAAGAGAGTGAGGAGAGTCGAGAGAAACGTTGGCTCTCAACATCGTTGACAATTAAAAAAGTGCATAAAAGACTTTTAATGCAACTTAATTGCAGAGTAGCTTGGTTAGCAATAGCGTACAACTATGTAGCAAGTCGATTTTTGCTTATCTTATTAACAATTATGCCACTCGGTGGCATATTCAGTGATTGGAAAGACTTAGGTTCGATTTCCGTCGTATTAAGACTGGAAACAAATTGAAGGAGAACTGAAGAGGAACATGAACTGAATGAGAGTTCGCCAGTCTCATACTGTAAGTGTGGAGTCTTCTGCTTGAAATCTCGGGTTTTAGTTCAATTGAAGCAGGCCACACAACACCCACACAATTTATGGACATAATATATTGGCTAATATTTTAATTTTTTGGTGTAATCTAAACAACCAACGAGGCGTGGTGTACTTGTAGATTAGATTACCAATTATATAAGAAGGATTTGCCATTTTCGAGTATTTCTTAATTAGGGAACATCTTAATTTCTTAATTAGGGAACATCTTAATTTCTTAATTAGGGAACATCTCTGTAATTCAAAGGTTTGCAGAAAAAAAGCGATATCTCAGCGTGTGGAATTTTCTACTTGCATATTACTGCTGAGTCAAATAACATTTCTTCTTATAAAAATTTTCGTAACTTTTTAATACCAGATATAGAAGATTATTTTATTAATTTTACACATAATTTATTTCACAATAAAGAGCCAAGAGGCTATTTTTTCCGGCGACGTAAATTAAGTTAAGGGGATAATAAATCCCTCATTATTTCAAAGCCGAATAAGAAACTCGAAGATCGAAATCTAGATTTCGATCTTCGAGTTTCTTATTCGGCTTTGAAATAATGAGGGATTTATTATCCCCTTAACATAATTTATTTCATTTTATTTTTATTATTTTATATTTTATAAAGCAGAAAAACTATATGAAATAATCGGTGCAAATGTGTTATTTAATTGTTTTAAATCATCATAATAACTAAAAAAAGCTAAAGTAAAAAAAAAAAAAGTATCCAAACAGACTCACACAACTATTTTTGGAAATTCACACAAAACCGGTATAAGTTTCTTAGTGCAGGATATTTTTCATTTTTTTGAAAATAAATATGAAATGACTTTATCAATGAGCACATTTCCCCAATTTTCTTTAATTATTAGTTTTCTAAATTTAAAATTTAGTTAACTGTTAGATTGTCACTAGAGAAAACGTTTGTGTAAATGGAGTGCGAATACAGAGATCAACATTTTCTATCATAAAATTACCAGCTTAACAAATTAAGATGAAGAAAGAATTTCAAGTGACTGGACCATAGTCCAACTTTAAGAACAGTTAATTAAAAAAAAAAACGTTGTTATATTATCCTAGAAGAAAATCTGAGCAACTAACGTATTCAGATTTATACAGAGCAAATGATTTTTCCTTGAATTTGTGATACAAAAATTGTGCCGATTCAGATGACGGCAGCAGATAATTAGCATTTTAGCTATTAATTTTTTTTTTACTCTTTTTCCGAGAGCGCCAGATTTTAAGTGTGTTGCTACTATTACCACAACTTTCAATTGTTTTCCCCTTCTAATTTTTACTATTGTATTCAGCGTGAATTTTCATCATCCATAGATGAACTCGAGTTCATTTATGGATCACCGCGCTATCCAATAATTTCCATGGTATAATTGCATCATTTCAGCTTTGAATGTCACTCTTTTGTTTTACTGTCCTCTTTTTCGTTATATACGATTTTCAACTCAAGATAAGGGGGGGGGAAGCAGTTTCTGTTTGACGAAGAACGCGAATCGTGTTAACAAATTGTAAGCTGGACTTATCTGTGATCAGTGGTCTCGCCACAGTAAGCGTCAATCGGAACTGTTCTCCTTTCGATAAGCTAGTCCGTCTGCAAACGGTCAGGCGGTTCACCCGCTGCTAACAGACGCACAAATCCCCGAGAAGTATGCACCACAGCCATCAAACACGATTACCTTCTCTCGAATAGTGCCATCATTGAGCGTCCTCATAAATAATGGCTCAACACGCTGAGCTAGGCAGCAAGGCTATCATATTAATGAGGCATGAGATTCTGGATCTATTGACTTGCTTCCCATCCTTGCTATTTAGCTCCCCATCATGCGGCTTATATCTCTCCACCTCCCGCCTTCAACACATCCACACAGGCTACTGAATTAGACCCGTTATTACCGACTGTATTAGCGAAGAGGGGGTTGTCCGAACTCATCATACTACCCCCTCTAGCTATGGGAGAAATGAGAGGGGAGAGTCAGGGATAGAGATGTTGGCCAGTTGTTGTTCGCGTGCTTGATCGTTGCCAGGAGAGTTTAGTAGCAGGCCACCTGCCACCTCAAAGAACCGGAAATTTGTGATATTAAATTGTAATGCTAAGTAGAAAAGAACGTGGCTATGTTTTTTTTTTTTTTTTAATTTTATTTAGCTTACTGTGTGTTTGAGTTTTTGAGTCAAATACTAGAGTACAATCGCACCAACTGTGAAGTCAATATTCGCCTGACGTGTTTTATCCTTAGATGTTAATCTTTCATTTTAAAATCATATCAACGAGAGTTACTGTATTTGCATAATACGATTCAAATGGAAATTAACTGTAGAAAAAAATGATGTATCAAAAATTTAAGTTGTATACAGAGTCATATCATTAGAGGAGTTAAAATAGAGAGGAAAAATTATTCAACATTTACCACTTCTGTCTCTTTAAAAAATTCAGTTGATTTTGCACTACTCATGAGTGATAAAGTTATTTCTAAATGCTAGTTTTAAGAGTTTAAAATTACTCAAACAAAAACGAATATAAGACTTTCATGAAGTTTTCCTTGGTCAAATTCATATTATATGTCAGTGGTAAATGTAAGTTTGCTGTAGCTTCACAGTGTAAATCTCGGATTTACGTACTGTTTCTTCGATTGTGTCCATTTACAGCATGAAGGATATATACACAAATTATTATAATTTAATTATAATTATAATGTTTATTATTATATCAAATAACAAAATTCACAGTCAAAGAGCACAAGAAACGTAACAAAATCATCACATCTTTGACTGGCACATGTGTGCAGTTCGGATCTTATCCAAAGGCATAGGAATTGACAAGACATTGTCGTAAAATGCGAGTGGCCTTGAATGCTGTTTTCTGAAGGGGAGGTGGTTTTATATCTGGGAGGCTTAGTTTTTCCAAGTTTTTCATAAACCTCTATAACTGTTGAAACTATTGTATAGAGACATTAACAATGTATAGAGAGCTAGTGATTGAAATTCAAATTCGTTGAATTTCATTTGCTAGATATCTATACATTATTAATTTTTCAGGTAAAAGGGGGTATGAAAGCGACACATCCTATTTTTCTCCCTTTCGATTCCAGCACGGCTGAAGCTTTTACACGTCACTAAATGGTCAAGCATCCATCTGTGGGCAAAGTCATGGCAGCCTTTTTCTGAGAGAAAGATGAGATCTTGCTTGTTGACGTTTTTTTTTTAGAGAGATACGTCACGATCATTTCAGAACTGTACATGGAAATGTTAAAAAATAAAGATAAAAAATACTCACCGTGGAGTTAGACCCACCAGAAACATGAATGAGATTCTCTTTCTATACAGGACAGAAATAACGATAGACTTGAAACTCCAAGTGAAAAGAATAATAATCATGGAGAAATATTAGCGATTTCCTTTTTAGAAAATGTTCTAATTATATTGTACTTTATATGAGTATTATGTCAATTGTTATAGTGTATGTACGGATTAGGCATTCTGGGCATATCTTGGAATTTTTGTCCTCTGGCTAATGAAATAGATCCCAGAAGTGCTGAAACAATTTTCCTCGCATTGAAGTTTTTTTTTTTTTTTTTTTTTTTCCATTTTAATTTTTTTTTTCTTTTCTTTTCTTTTTAAATCACTATAATGTTGCATAAAACAACTTAGCAAAATAATCGCGCTTTTTATTATTATTATTATTATTAGCTACCTGAAGTCACGATAAAAGAGGTAAAAATATGATTTTTCTAAAAAACCATGTTATGTGTAACTGTATTTTATGTATATATATTATACATATTATGTAGTGCATTTTATTGAATATTACACTAGACAACGCATGCTTATTCTTTTCATAAATGAGAGACATGTTCCAGTAAAGAAGCTGTAGAATGGTAATCTAATCACTGGACTCATTTACTTTTTGGCTATCAACCGACTGGTATGACATTTCAATCGCTTTCAAAAGTCTGTAAAGGAAATAAAACGGCTGAATTTAAAGCCTGAATACAAGGCTACGGATAAGGTTTCACTGGCATCTGAAATGTCCAAGGTCTAGATAAGAAAGTTCAACAACTAGATGACTAAATAAAAAGGACATAAAATTGAATTATTAATTAGTTTTGGGCATCCCAACGGTTTCTTCATTTCAGATAGTACTATCTGAAATGAAGAAACCGTTGGGATGCCCAAAACTAATTAATAATTAAACACGATTCTATAGTGGTGTAAGCAATAACGAAAGAGTAAAATTAGGAGTAGGATTGATGATAGTAGAAAACTCTAGAAAAGAAATTATAATTATTGGAATGAAAGAATAATAGAAATCAGGATTAAATTACATCGATGATAATTCACTATCATTGGAGTATATACACTAGCAAAGGTGATGAAAAAAGATAATAATGAAAGCTTTTATTCATCATGCAAGAAATATCCAACAAAGTAAATACCTTTGGCTATCTAGTGGTGATGGAAGACTTAGATTCTAGAATCGGCTGTAAAATTAGTGATCATTATACATGGCGAGTAAACAGTTAATAGAAACGGAAGAAAGCTGACTGTGTAGTTTATAAAAAGTTTGAAGTTACGAACACTTTTTTCTTGCACAATGCTTTTTATAAATAATAAAAGATCACTGTGCTTTTGCCATGTAGATTGCTTAAGGACAGTGATCAATAACAGATTATATAATAGTAAATAATAAACTGGGTTTTTTTTTTCTTGACACAAGGGTTTTTTAGAGGCATTAAATTTGAAACTGACCACTTCCTATCGATCTCACCAGTTCGATTTACTTGACAACGATAATTAAGAAGAATAAAAGCAGAAACCAAAGAAGAGGATTGTTCTAAGTCATTCACTTAAAACGCTCCACTATAAGCGAATTTTTTTTACAAGAAAGTTAAAAAATTAACAGAAGATTTACATATCAGTGAATCCATCGAAGAAAACTCGCAATACACTTGTGGTATGTTGAAACAGGCAGCATTTGAAAGCTTCGGCAAAAAAGTAGAGGTGGCATTGTAAAATAGTTCTAAATTCTAGAATTTAGAACTTAGAACTATTCAAATATGCTGATGAAACTCTTCAATCAAGATTTATATAGTTCCTGAATAGGTTATGGCGTCCTGGGAGGATTCTAGTGGTTCTCGCCTATCCCATATTATTCAAGAAATTCCAGTTTATTAATTTAAACAAAAAAAACATGAAAATTATTGTGGAATATGTGTTCTCAACAGTAGTTACATAATATATACAAAATTTATATTAAAAAAAGCAAATTAGGGGATCATTACAGTGTTAAGATGAATGAGGAACAAAATCCGTCCCTCAAGGAAATTCCGTTCAACGCATGTAATGGAAAGACTTTGATTGTGTGAACAGAAATAAACTTTTAGAAACATTCGCTGAGGATGAAAGCTGAAACCAAATAATAGTAGCAATGTACTGTATAATCTTCATAGGTAATAACCTCAAAGCAGTCAAATTGGAAACTGAAATATCAAATTGGAAACCAATAATGAAGATGAACTGCAATATCATGTACATCGATTTAAACCTTCTTTATGAATAATTTATTATAGAAATATCAAGGAAAACCAAAATTAGGGCCTTTCAAAAAAAAAAAAAAACGTAGTAAAATATGTATGGAAAACACAGTTCTTGAGCAAGCAAACTGCTTTATACGAGTAAACTGCTTGCTTACAATAAAGGAATTGACATTAATCATAAACTTCAAAATGACAGCAGAGCATTTAGAATAATTAATAAAGTCCTTAATCCAAGAAAAGTATAGAGGCATACCACAATTAAAGCATAGAACGATTCCCAGAATTAAAGATAATAAGAAGACCGATATTTAGCTGTAGGAGTGCAGCTTGGATCATCAGAAAACAAAATGAACAATGGCTTACGTCTGAAATGATATTTATGAGAACTGCACGATATACTGTATGTTACTAGCCGAATAACAAACAAAGATATAATGAATAACCTAAATATGTACGGAACAGCCAA
This sequence comes from Typopeltis vanoorti, assembly GCF_054136105.1. Lineage (NCBI taxonomy): Eukaryota > Metazoa > Arthropoda > Arachnida > Uropygi > Thelyphonidae > Typopeltis > Typopeltis vanoorti. Next base: position 54,567,580 of record NC_143568.1, on the reverse strand, counting down.
CATTGATAAATATAATTATAGCATGTTAACAGAATGGGCAGTACACCTTGACAAGTTCTTTGATACAACGCTGGAGAAAGAAATCGGCCGACAAGACCAATCAAGAGATGGCTGAAACCGTAACGGATCGCTAAGTCCACTTGTTGGATGATGAAATATGAGAAAAATGGATGGCTCATTGAATAATGACATTAGCCAGTTGGTGACGAAATAATTAATTCCACCTTGTATAATTTCATTAATAAAATTTCATGTACACATTCTAATTTTCTATAGATTAGTAGTTTTTTTTATTTATCTTAGAGCTTAGGACCATAACTCAGTCGCTTAGGAAATTCAAACTTAGGAAAGACCAAAGTTTGAATCCCGTCTAAGAACCGAAGAATCTTTATGATGGCTTTTCAGCTGGAGGTGAGTTAGCTGGTCTCATATGGAGGATGCAGATTTTCCATCCCGGAAACTCGGGTTTACAATCCCTCCCGCCTGCCCTCCCTCCCTCCCTCCCTCCTTCCCGCACGCAATCACGCACGCACGCACGCACACACACACACACACACACACACACACACACACACACACACACACACACACACACACACACACACACACACACACACACACACACACACACACACAGACAAAAGAATACTTAATAGGCATGGAGCAAACCATCTTATCACTGATGATGATGAGGAATCAAAGTCGCACTTCATAAATGCAGTTTTTTTAGGAAAAAAAAAGAAAGGAAGGAAGCGCATTTGAAATGCAAGCTTTTCGAAAATATAACAAGCAGTCAATGGGCGTCACAAATCCGACATATGTTAAACTGTTTTTCAGAAGAGAGAGAGAGAGAGAGAGAGAGAGAGAGAGAGAGAGAGAGAGAGAGATCGTCATCATCGTAATCCGTTTCCTGTACCCTCAAGGGGTGTACAGCATTACTATGACTACTGCATCATTGTTAACGTTAACATTATTAATATTTAACATTAGCTTAACAAAACTGAGTAACTTATACAAGTTACTCAGTTTTGTTAAGGAATCCTGACTACTGGATTTATTTAAGAGTACATCATTTGCATAAAAACAACAAAGTTTGATAAATTCGATTCTCATACCAGGTTTTGTGGCAATTTCTTTCATAATATCTTTCAAATCATTTCTTTCATATAGATGACGAATAAGAGAGTAGATAGAGTGAGCTCTTGGCTTAAACCTGATTTCACATCCAACCACTTTCCGTCTTCCTTCAATTCTAACTGCTGACTTATATTAAATTCAGACTCTAACCTCCATCTATCTCACATAACCGCATGGTTCTGAACAGCTCCTCTCTCTTTTACTCACTCAGCACTTTGTGGTCCGCTTTTTTTCTAGATCTATAAAACTTAAACACAGATCCTTCTTATATTTTCACGATTTCTCAATTATTTGTCTTAGATGAAAGTGATAGCCGCTATTTGGCCTTAACCCAGCCTGATCTTCTTCTAGTTACTCTTACACAAGTCATGTACTTGGAAAGAAAACGTAGATTAAATAAACGCAGTGTCTTTCCCTCTGTGTGCGTATGTGTGGCAGTCATATTTAATAATCATAGGAAATATTCTGAACCATGTTATTGGCTAATCGCGATGGGCACGTGTATAAATACTTATATCTGTCAGTGCAAATCACCACCTTCCTTGCTCAGCTCTGTAAGTTCTATAATACGGTGATATTTTTATGTTTCCTCTGATCAGAATTTCGTCCACACTCAGCGGCAGTAATAATCAGACACCGAGGCTACTTCCGAACTACAAAAGTGGTAAATTAGTTCCAGTGTATTATGCATATCCATCTATGTTGCGGTGTGTTCCCAAAGGTCTTTTTACAAATCTTCTCTCATGTCTGTGGCATACTTTCTATAGCTCGCTTTTCATCATCCCCTCGCCCACCTTCTGTGGTATAAACTCCCCAACTAATTCGACTATCGGCAAATACATTTGTCATATATGTCACGGGACTTAACCTTTTCTGGAGCTAACAAGTGACATCGCTAAAGGCTACAGCTCATCCTCCATAACACTGCCAACAATACCATCATTTTTAACTCGCGCGCGAGCTTGTTCGTCGGCCATAGAACGCCACCTGGCAAGGGCCAAACTGCGTAACCTTCGTATTATGCCCCGGCGAGAGACAAGATTACCTCCTGATCGACTGAATGGCCGACACTCGGCGGAGCAATTGATCAAGAGCGTCCCAATTGTTGTCGCGTTTGATGGTGCCAATAGACGGGATTGCTGAGTGGACATTTCGGCTTGGTTCATTATCCGAAGGAGCGTATACGCCGGCGTCTCTTCTACCGTCATTGTGGTCTTGCTAACCTGGCCCTTTAATTAAAGAAAAGATTGATTCATCCCTTCTCGCGACTTTTCCCTGCCTTTCAAATTCCTTTGGCAAACAACAATCTCTTTGTGCGTGGGCTCGCCAGTGCGTTAGCGTGGCGCGCGCACTTCGATCACTGCGCCCAACAATGGGCCATGGTGGCTGGAGCAATCATCGGTACTCTTGCTACAGCCTCATCAGGGCCCCGATTACTCCTTTGTGTCGTTTATGGCATTGCAGCCAGGAATAATCTCGCTAGCAAGTAGCTAACGTTGTTGGTGACATTTCAATGAGGAGCTGTCCTTCCGTCGAGGTTTATACAGCCACATACAGAGCTGCTGCATCAGTCAAAAGTGTTGGTAAAAAGAAACCCAACAGAAAATCTGTAACTTTCCTTCAGCGTTTCAAGGAACGATATCAAAGTCTGTTGTACTGAGTTGTGTTCTTGATTTTTTTTTAAACTTTACGATATGGGTGGAAAAGCAGCGCCACTTGAGCGATAATATTATGATCCCATTGTCATTTATTTTCTTTTTCTTTTTTCTTTTTTTTGCTATTCCATTTAGAAAGTACTTTTTTCTCCTTTTCTTTCACAACTGCACGCTCTTTGAAAATGTCGTGAGCAACTATTTGACATTTATGTTAAAAAATGTAAAACTTTTTTTTTTCACCTTCATGATGTATTATAACAGGACCGACAACATTTTGTTGATATCTTTTTCTCTAATATAAGATAATTCTTATGCAGCCACTCATTAATTTCATTTTATGTTACCAGATGTTATTTCCATTCGATTATATAGATGAATGCATAATTAAAGATCCATGCAATAATAATAATAATAATAATAATAATAATAATAATAATAATAATAATAATAATAATAATAATAATAATAATATTATTATTATTATTATTATTATTATTATTATTATTATTAATAGATGGATATTTAATTGCTCATTAATGTATTTAATTTGAATGGACGTGGCATCTGGTAACACGAAACTGGTGACTTTATCTGATTTATTATTATTTTTACTTTATATAGTTATTATTTTGTGGAATACTAATAATAAATACAATCTTATTACTTGTGTGCTCAACATTTCGGAGGAAGAATCATCTAAACTGCTTTCTGGATTGTAACTTGTTGATCAGACGCCCAAAAAGAGCATCACTTATTCTTAAAAACAGAAATGCATAAGTAGCATATATTTGGATAAAATAAAACAGAATACATAAAATTTGTAAGCCGGAGGTCATGCTTGCTGGTTTTCCTGATAGGGATTGCACCTGATATTGCCCGTCTCTTTCAATTCAAGATAGTTTGCTGTTTGTTGCAGCTCGAATCATGGCTGTAATCAAATAACGGGGAGTTTTCTAATTACGATGGGAAATTCAAATAAGGAACTGATAAGCAAAAAAGTAGCCCAGTATGCAATCCACTCGGATGGATTTAATGAATGCTTCGAAGCTTATTCCATTTAATTTCCGGAGTAACAAGTCGACTTCTCTTATTTTCTGGTGAGAAAGCTAATCTGAAAATTTATAAATTATCTTCGCAGATGTACTAGTAAGAAAGTTGGACTTTAACGTAGGCGCACTAAAGAAAAAGGTAGCTGTTAGCTCCATCTACTACTAGGGCGACCAAACTTCCAAAACAACCACGATTCCAGGAGAATTTTTTTACTTAATTTTTATGAAAAAGAAAGATACCCAAAAATGTTTTACACTGTTTTGTTTAAATTATAAGGCGCACAGTAATATAACAATATAATAAAAGTAAATTACTATAATAATAATAAAAAAAACCATTTAATTATACACAAGTTAAATTGCAGTGAATATTTATCATAATGATGTGCAATTCAAAATGTTTAACATGCGTATGTACGCGATACAGGTACCCAGAACTGAAGCTGGAAATGTACTGTCGGACTGTTCACGGTCTGAAATGAATACAGTACATCAGCACGGCAATAGTAGATACGCGTGAGTATTCTCATTTATGATTTAAAAATATAAAGCCTGCGCGATTTGAGTGCCAAGTTTATTAATAAAGTATTTTAAAATAAGGACTCACAATTAATAATTTACTGAATTTACTTCTGAGAGGAAAAATGTCCGTGCTTGGGCCAATATCTGCGATTTCGGGAGACTCCTCATTATTCCGGCTTGGATGAGTTGCCATTTATCTGTAACCCCAATCCGCCTGCAAGAAAAATTTTCTGAAAATTTCAGTCTTCGTAAGGAAATATTTTTCCTAAGATGTTCGAGATATTTTGTAGATGTTTTTTCCGTGACTTTTATTTTTTATATTATTATTTTTATATTTTTTTTATAAGCCTGTGTAGCTCAGCGGATGTGGCGTTTGCACACCGCCGCGCTTGGCCGCACGAAGGAAGACCTGGTTTCGAGTCTAGTCAGCGACTAGAGGAAATTTTTCTAAGCCTTTTTTCGACCGGTTCCCGAGTTAGTCGATCTCTGGCACTGGCAAGCAGGTTTTTCCTCCCGGAAACTCGGGTTTTTCGTCCTGTAAACTCAAGAAAATCGACCGTAGAACCCACATTATTTCAGACATTAAAATATATTGTGTTAGGGTTATGGACCACGAGATGGTGGCACATTTGAGCCGTCTCTCTTCACTGCGTACCGCTTAATTAGTGATAGCCTTGGGCCATCTGTCTCTGATTGGGTACCAGTGGAGATTGAACTGCCCACTCAGTCTCCAAAAGTTAGATAGGGCTAAATGGCCTCGCCTACTCCCGTACACGGGAATAAAAAGGCGTTAGCTGATTTTTTTATTTATTTTTTTTTTATTTTTATATTTTAACTATTATCATATTTCCCACAATTCTTTAAAAACATTTACGCTCCATTTTAATTATTCAACGATTAATAGCTAATTATTTTATTAATTGTGGTATTAAGCATATCTGAAACGTTAATTTATCTTATTATTATTTTTTAATTTCTCAAATATCTAAATAACCCTAACTAATGTAGATTATTTATAATTATGCTAATATAAATCTCTCATAGTTCACTTATCCCCAAAGTAAGACAAAGTAGTCTTTTGAACAGGATAAACGGAGTGAAACGGATTTAGAAACCGTTATAAACCGTGCTAATGCATTTTCGTTTTGCATTTCAATTAAAAAATATTACAAACTTATTTGTGCTTAAAAGTATGATTGTTAAAGAAAACAATGTCATAACGACTAGGATTTATGTTTAGAATTTTATTTAAAAATTTGGATCATAATGGAGAAAATACTCTTGTTAATTTATGTAGTAAATATTGTTAGTTTGAGTTTCCTGCTTCAGGTGCTCTTGTCCCCAAGGATTTCATATTCCTGACTAAGATACTTTATAACTGTGCTTATCGTATTCAGTCTTTTTAATTGCGCAGTTTATAAATGAATGAGATTCCTTTTTGATCAATTTAGACTATTGCTTAAAATCCAATTTTCTGAAAACGTAAAAATACGTGCAGCCGTTAATCACCGTTACATACTTCAAATTTGAAATTCACTTTTAACTTGAAAAACTAAATTTTCATCCTCGTTATTCATTCCTTTCTCTCTCTCTCTCTCTCTCTCTCTCTCGCTCTCTCTCTCTCTGCTCTTTCGTCCCAACTTTTTTCTCTAACGACTACGATCTCCACCTGCCCATAAAACACGACTGATTTATTTATTCGTATGGGATTTCCCCCTCTTCCTCCCCTTTACTTTGTGGGATTAAGTTTTTTTGTGGGACTAATGAGGGATTAAGTATATATATCTTATGGCCCTAAGTCCATGTGTGTTCATGGCGCAGGTTTGCCTGTTCTGAGGGATGAAAAACCCGATGTTGGGGTTGAAAAAAATTCTCTACCCCCGTATGAGACCGTCTAACTCACCTTTAGTCGAAAGAGACCAGATAAAGATTCCTCACGTCATAGACGAGAATCAAACCAGGTCTTTCCGACCAAAAGGCCTTGTCTACACAGACTGAGCTTCGGTTGCTCTTATAAATATGCTTATAAGCATATTTATAAGATATATGTTATATTTATATGCTTATAATATGTTTAAAACTTTTGTTTTGGAATTTTTCTGCTTTGATAGTACTTTTAAAATTTCCCATTACTGCTCTTATAAAACACGATAACTAGTCCATTCTTTCTCGTTGGTTACTTACTCACACAACTGCACTTCTGTATTATAGGTTATTCAGCCTTTATCCTGTAGAATGATATTAAAATATTAAAGTCAAAATAAGTTATAAATAAAAATTATTGTAAAGTGATATTTCGTGTAGTCTCGGTCTCTAGATGAGTGTCTAACTCCCTGGAGGTCTCTGTCAATAATAATAATAATATTTAGACTGCAAGACTGATATAACCACAAGAAAGAAAGAATGTAATAGTAGCAGAATTATGAAAGTAACTTTTGTTCTTATTCCTATATCCTCGTCTGTTCTTTCTTTCTTGTGGTTGTATCAGTTGCTTTAATATCATTTTTATTTTAGGTATTTATTTATCAGAACTTTTCATATCCCACTGGTAAGTATTTATCCCATTCATTAGTTGTTTCGTCATGAAATTTACTTGCTTGTTTTGCAGTGTTAAACTACATTAAATAAAAAGAATTATTTAACACAGCAAATACTGCATTAAATCAATTAATTAAATCATTTAAATTAATTAAACATTAATTAAAATCGATTTATTATAAATAAACTTATCAAAATGCGTCATAATAAATACAGTATTGTGTTTATCTGACACACACACACACACACACACACACACACACACACACACACACACACACACACACACACACACACACACACACACACACACAGTGGAGATGTAGTTTTAGATTTTAAAGCTTTTGTTTTGGTACTTTTCTACTTTGATACTATTTTCAAAATTTTCCATTGTTGCTCTGAGTGAGTAATAAATTCGTTCCCATTTGAAATGAGATTTAATTTGGTGGCTTAGTAGGAAATACACGACACAGGCATTTAATCAAATATCACAGGTTCGTTAAATCAAAAGGAAAATTGCAGTGAGAAAGGGGAGGGAAGTTTTTCATTTCCAGGAAGCGTACTCCCTCTCCACTCGCTAGCTATATAGTCTTTAGTTAGTATCAGTTTTTTTTTTTTTTTTACATCCCATACTAATCCTATTTTACATCAACATAAACAGTTAAAAAAAATAATGAACTATCTGACTTCTTTTTAAATAACTTTTAGTTAAACGTTTAATTTAAATTTATGATCGTACTTTTAGAGTGCTTTCACCACAATCTTAACAAAAGTAATTTATAGAAAAAATCTTAAACCACAAAGGATAATGCTGTAATAAATGTATATGACGCACATATAAGTACCAGGAATCGTCACTATGTTTCTGATCCATTTTTGTTTCGTGCAACACAGAGATGTCGCAAGGATTTGTGCCTTTATACTCTCGTGATAACGCAAAGTATTATTTAAAGAAGGTAACTTCGCCCTGAGCGATGTATAACATCTAGCGCTATTTACACTTCTTAGTTTAATTCTTTCATCTGTAGTAGATGCCCTAGAAGAAAATGACCAAATTTCAGAGTTGATTCTTGAAGTAATCACTTGAGAAATGTAGGCTAGTAACGCTTTCATGTAAGAGTCTAAAGGAGATCGAAGATCTAGTTATATTGAGACGAGAGTTCTTTACACATAAATTCCTGTAACTGGTTACCGGCAGAATTCACATGATACGCTTAGAGAAACTCGGCGTTGGCAATTTTTTTTTTTTTTTTAAAACTGTCCCCTAAGATTTTTTAGGGAACACTTAAAAACACATAGGTTTTTTCAGCTAGGATCGTCATTATGATTTAATTTGCTTAATTCTGTACTTGAAATTTCATGCAATATTTTGTTGAATGGCTACCAGGCTTATTTCTGATTAACTTTGTTTATTGCAGTTTATTTACTTCATGTCAAGTAAACGCAGCTTCATCGGCGAATATATTTCAAATACTAATATCAGCATTTTGGTACCCAAACAACAAACATTCGTGGCTTACACTCGTAATCTATCTTTTCATTATCTGCTGTTTTCTGCAAATGTTACTAATATATGTATATACAGGGTGTCCCAAAATTCACGCAAGAAGCAATTTTGATAGAAAACACAGGTTTTTAATTAAAAATTGTAATTTCTTATTGATTCATAAAGTATAAGGTTATGCATGGAATAGCATATCGGGTAAATGGCCTCCACGGCTTTGCTGGCACATACGCACTCTTTTGTCGAAATTTTCCACGACCGTTTTGCATAAATGTGGCTGAATTTCGTTGATACAGCGCTCAATTTCCTCCTTCAAGGCGTGTGTGGTGGTGGTGGACTTGTTGGCATAAACCTTAGACTTCAAAAAACCCCAAAGAAAAAAGCGCAACGGCGTTAAGTCACATGATCTGGGCGGCCAAATCTGATCACCAAAACGGGAAATTACACGATCAGGAAATGACTCATGCAGTAATTGAATTGTTTCTCGGGCTGTATGGCATGTGGCACCGTCTTGTTGAAACCACGTGTCGTCCACATCCATATCTTGCAATTTAGGCACAAAAAACTGGATTATCATGTGGCGATAGCGAGCCCCATTAACTGTTATTGCCTTACCAGCCACATTTTCGAAGAAGAATGGACCGATGATGCCTCCAGCCCAAAATTCGCACCAAACAGTGACACGTTGTGGATGCATTTGTTTCTCAACAATCACTCGTGGATTTTCGGAACCCCAAATGCGCCAATTTTGTCGATTAACGAAGCCATCAAGATGAAAATGAGCCTCATCGCTGAAGATGATTTTGTTCGAAAAATAAGCATCCACTTGTTGTTGTTCCATAATCCATTCAACGAACTCTCTTCGCTGTGTGTGGTCAGTAGGCTTCAGTTCTTGAGTCAATTGAACTTTGTAAGCATAAAGATGCAAATCTTTCGTGAGAATACGCTGTAGAGAGCTTCTCAAAATGCCCAATTCAAGGCCACGGTGCCGAATTGATGTTCCTGGACTCTCAGCAACACTCTCACGAACTGCTTCGATGTTTTCTGTTGAACGACTTGTTGAAGGACGGCCAGAGTGTATAAGATCACTAATTGATCCAGTTTTCTTGAATTTTTTAATTAATCTTTTCACAGTTGATGAAATTAAATCACTATTCCGACCATATTTTGTACGAAAATTGCGAACTATAGCTGCCAAACCTTCATTATTTTTAAAATATTGCTCAACAATGAAAATGCGTTGTTCTTTCGTGTAGCGCTCCATTTTTAATAACCCTGAACTGTCAGCTGTCACGCTGTCTTTTTTTTTTTTCTCGTTGGCAACATTTTACCGCACAAATGGCGCTAAATTTAAATGTTGCGTGAATTTTGGGACACCCTTTATATATATATATTAGGGCTACCAAGTACTTTTATTTTAGGATTACCAAGTAATTTTATAAACTTGGTTATTTTACTCCTAATCCCAAGTAAGCAAACAGTTAAGTTTGCACCTGAACGTAGTACATTCAGTACTACGTTCAAATTATTACTATTAATTTGTCAGTTATAGTGGCCAGATAACACACACAATTAAGGGGCATAATAAACATCTTAGGCTAATAGCCTAAGATATATATATATACGCCACCATCTATGAGCAAGATGGTTTCCGTTGCCTTCCTATATTCTATGACTGTACCCTGTGTGTTCACGGGGCTGGTTTGCCTGCTTGCGGGATGAAAAACCCTAGATAAACTAGGGAAAAAAACCCCGCTGCCCATGACCAAGACTTGGTCATGGCTAAGAAAAATCCTTAAGCTCGTCACGTCGTCGACGGGAATCGAACCTAGGGCACTCCTTCCCCCAGGCATATGGTTGCGAATCGCATAGCCACTAGGCTAACCGCGCGGACATCAAATGATTATCATATGAAAATATTATGAAGACGTTATATAGGCTAAGAATTTCAACCTTTTTGAAAATTCAATCGCTAAATTGCTCAAGGTCACAAAACGGAAATTATTTAATGAACGATTTTTCCATATATTTATGTTGTTCACAAATGAAATTGAATTTTAAAGCGACCAGAGAGAGATTAATTTCCTTGTCCATTCTATGAAGAAATAAGTAAGAAACTATCGAGAAAGAATGTTCATTAACAAAATTCTTTTACAACCAATTTCTAGCAAGATTTTTTATGCAAAACTTATAAATTTATTCTTCCAATAAAATAAGTAACCTCAGCCCACTTCAACTATCGCAGTAGGATATATCGAAATTATTAGCTATTCAATGAAATGGTTTCTTTGTCAAAATATTGAAATATAAATGCTCATTACTCAACATTCTTGTTAATGAATGCTTCTTACGTTCTTGCATAACAAATTTTTTTGTTCATTGGACTAGTTTCAAGTAGTATATACAAAGTGGGATCTTCATATTTGCTGAAAAAATACTGTTTCAATGAACTGAGAAATTTTCCAAAAGAATTTTGGAAAATTTTTGCGATATTTTGAGATATATTTGCGATATTTTGTTCAATTTAAGTTAATTATTTTATATTCCACATGACAATGGAACAAGTAATCGATGTCGAATATCCAAAACGCGTTTTTAAGTAGAAATAAAGCCATCTCTTTGTTTAAGATATCAAACAATTTTATAAGCTAGGTTTTAATCCTTTTTTTCCCAAGTAAGCAAACAGACAAGTAAGTCAAGTTTGCGTCTGCACGTAGTGCAAGTCTGAGGCAACTCGTGGTAAAACTGGAGTAACGCACCTTGTGGCAACTTGTTTAGGTAAAATTTATAAGCTCTGCATTACTTCAACCTTGGCATTTTTTGGTCTGGCTCCCACTGACGAGACCTCAATAAAGGTCGAAACCAGTCTGTGTTTCAGACCCTTGCCTTTAATGCATAGCATCATACATCTCTGCAAGGGCACATCTTTGCATTAGGGGAAAATACTAAGGAAAGTGATCGGAGCTTACTCCACCTTTACCAGGAGTTGCCTCAGACTTGCACTACGTGCAGGCACAAACTTGACTTACTTGTCTGTTCGCTTACTTGGGAAAAAGGATTAAAACCTATCTTATAAAATTGCTTCGTATCTTTAACGTAATATATACCCAAGGTAAAAAACTTTCTACAAAGCGATTTCTTGTTTGAATGACAGGATGTAATGCAATAGTGAATGACGATTTTTTTTCTTTTTTTTTTCTTTTTTATTTGCGAATTTCATTATTTTGCAATCTTAGAAGTTTAGGCAAAACTTCTAATTAATACTGTATATAAATATTAATCTAAGTTAACATTTAGCCTTGCGTCAGTAGAAACGTAAAACGCTCTCTCCTTGAAAATTATTTTTCTAGAGATTTCTAGAGATACCTAACTTTTATGATTAAAAAATTAAAAATTAAAAGAAAGAATGTAACTCTCACCTTGACTACGTGAAAAACTATCCAACTCCAAAATACTGCAACGAAGAAACAGGGTTAGCTTTAAAAAAAAAAAAAAAAAAAAATAGTTATTTAGAAAACTTAAGTTAGCTGTTGACAGAGATGGCGGTATTCTCCTTTCCTTTTACAATAACTCGAGTTTTTCATACCAAAACTGGTCATAAAACACACGCTGTTGACAAATACAAGAAACAGTGGAAAACAGATTAACCAGGTGGCGTAGCAAAAAGTTTGTTTTCAGGGGATAGAGGACGAAATAACTCATGGACTGTGTCAATAAATGGAATAAAAAAATCAGGAGAGTTCACTACAACATGTAAAATGCAAATCTTTCTACGTGAGCTAACAAATTTTATTTTATTTTATTTTATTTATTTATTTATATTTTTTTTTCCAAACTGAGCGAAAAGCGTCAGTTACTGTCGAATTTAAAGAGTGATATTTTGCCGGAGGTAATATATAATAGAAACTTTTTTGCCGACATGGAAATTTTAATTAATTTCCATGTCGTAATAACTTTTAATGATAAGAGTAGCTGAGAAATCGATTTCTGTGTCCTTTCTTCCATCAAATTTCTAACCACAAAGAAATGTTGTGCATAATACTTCAGGTATAACATATTCGTGATGTTTCCGAGGATTTTTGTTCGTGGATCGATTCAGCCCGCCGTTAGATTGTAAGCTGGATAGATGGAACCCCTTTGGAAGATATCGAAGAAGAATTCCTCCCCTCCTTACTGTAGTGTTTAAAATTTACTTTTGCGTTAGGACAATATATTTTCTGCTAGTTTTAAAGCGCATATTTACCTCTCTTTTTCCGAGGATTTCAACGCCAAACACTTTCATGCTAAGATTTGTGAGTTTCTTCGAAAATTGGCTTAAACACAATCGTGAACTGACACTGGAAAATAGAATTTGCTACCAAAGTAACGAAAAATAAAATAAAAAAAAAATAATAAAAATAAGAGAGAGAGAGAGAGAGAGAGAGAGAGAAATGCGACAAGGGATTTGGGTAGAATGCAAAACAGTAATCCTTCTCACATTCCCCACCAGATGGCACTACCATAGACACTATAACCACGTTATTCGTGCCATTGACAACAAGTTTGCTGTCTTCCAGTTGAACACACTACGACAGTCCTGCTGTAGCTCACGTGCTGATGGTAACAGACGCAGCCAGCGCATCGTATCGTAGTCATCTTGCCGTAAAGGATTGAATTTGCGTCTCCCGCTGGCCAGGTTTAGGCGGACAAGAGAAAAGGGGATGGAGGGGAGGGAGAGGCAAGGGAAAGAGCGCGGATGTGCAGAATCAAGGAATGGTTACTCGGTCACTTACTGCGTCCGTAATCCGATTTAGAACTACGGAGACGGGTGCTTATCGTCCTTAAAGTCATTTTATAGCGTTACAGACAGCGTTGATTGGCCTGCCAACGCAAGTGATGTAATCTAATCACAGCCTGGAGAGGTATCCCATCTTCTGAGTGATTCCCCCCCCCCCCTTCCAATCTAGACAGAAATTCTCCCTTACCTGTGTTCGAGGCTAACGCCAGATCGCAAGGCAACATTTGCCTTCTACGGACGTTTCGCATCCGAATAATATTTGCAATCGGAAACAGGAACGGTGAAAGGAGAACCACCATTATCACCATTGTTACCGCCTCATCACTTCCGCCCGCTTCGGCACGAGCATCGGCGGCTCCTTCCTGTCGCTTCGCTCATCAACGCTATTTTCTAGTACAACCGGAAAAGTTAGGAACGGGAGAAACAATTTTGATGCGATACGCGCGTTTTACCGGTTATCTCCGAGCCACTGCACTTGACGGCGTTGCGCATTGACGGCACCTCGAGCGGCGGGACTATCTTTTCAACAGCGGAGTGTTTGCACGTACGTTCTTGACCATTTTAAGTGGACCTGTATTATGCAGCGGACCGATCGCGACCGTAGACAGCAAGTTAAATACGCCTCTCAAAGCACGGGCAGACAGCCGACGGGTTTGCAAACTGCGGAAGCGAAACTTCTTCAAGTAGCTGGAAGAACCGGAAACACGTCATAACAGACGGCTGAGTTGTGGTAAAAGCAACCGTCAGTAGCCACTCGATACTCGGCATTAAAATGAATCTTCAAAAAGTACAGCCTTGAGCTACGGACCTACCTATCTACAGGGAGAGTGGTCTGACTATCCAACCTCCCTTTCCACCTCGAAAGTTCCCATATTGCAGTCTGTCTGTCGTCAAGACACTTGAATAGATGTTAACACAAGATGTGCTGCAGTTACTCGTCCGAGTTATACCGATTTGGCATTCTAGATAAACATTTGGGCTAAATTCACACTAAGCAGTAACAACTCGATACCTTCAAACTTCTAAACAAAGATGGTTCCCACAGCATTTAAATAAATTTAAAGTGCTGCTTTTTTTATCGACCATTTACACAACTTACATTCTCAGATTTTATTTTTCATTTGGAAGATAACCTGTAATGCCACGCGGATAAAAACTAGTTATACTTAGTTATACTTAGTTATACTTGCCGTACTACTAATAGACGTTTGTCTAATGTATAATAGCTCTATATGTTAAGAAAAAATTATGTGAATTATTTCGATCGCATCAGGTTTAAATTTATAGGAAGTGTTATACACATCAAAGCAATATAATTCTTTTTATCGTGTCTTTCTCAAAATACTTGGATCCCGTTCGATTTGTTTTAAGTATATCTAATTCCATCTGTACTTAAGCGTAATAACTACGCTCTAACTCAATGAAATGCAATAATTTCATATTTAAAAGATTTACTGAAATCCTTCGAGTTACCTAATTTTGGTTTAAATAGTTCTGACTTGTAACAAAAATAATGTTAGTGGAAAAAGCGTGCAAAGGGGGGGTTCGAAGCATAAAATGATGTTACAATTAATAGTCTGCATCATCATAAGAAAAACGTCATTATGGATTATTTACACACTTGAACCTACTATATAGTAAAATAATTTTTGTCCTTTGTGACGCATGCTTCATGCTATTATTGTTAAGTTTCGCGTTGTGCATAATTAGAGGTTGTATTTTCATCATCATTCGAAAGATATTGTCGATACGTGTTTTTTTTTTTTTTTTTTTTTTTTTTTTTAAGATGCCTGATACTGAAAATTTTCTAATTACAGTAAATCGAGTATTTAATTACATTTTATGCTATTAGATGATAAACTTCGCAAAGATCATCCTTGCAAATTTTTGGTTTCAGTTGCCGATCATCGCAACACACTTAGCCGTCGTCAATGTCTGTCACCTTCCAAACACATCTAACGCACGAAATCCTTACAAAGGGATCTATAATTTGTTTTGTTATAGAACAGACTGAAATTAGTCTAACTTTCCGTTTATTTTCTTTATTCCATTTTTTGTGACCGTGGTTGTTACAGAAAGGTAGCTAAAGCCATTAATTTTTATTCTCTTGAAAATTTGAGTTTTCGGGAAGTGGAAAAATCCTCCGTATATGATTACTATAGAATAGTGGTTCCCAACCTTTTCCCACTTGTGTGCCCCTTTTAAACTCATTTCTATAAATTGTACCCCTTGTTTTTAAATACTGAACATTTATTTTTCCATAACTAACGTTTCGTTTTGAATTTTGTTTACTTTACTTGATTTTCGTGTACACCTGAACGGCCCAGCACGTATCTCCTGGGATACGCGTACCATCGGTTGGGAACCGATGCTATAGAACATATGGGTACTCCAAATTTCAGTCGGAATCGTAAGAACATTTCTTCCTAAAGGAAGTCCAGTTTTATCTATTTATTATTATTATTATTGTCATCATCATCATTTTAAATGGACCGTTTACGTGACTTTCTATCTACTACTATGATATCAACTTGTAACAAAAATCAGTACAATAACAAAATTCACCAAAATACCAATAATAAATCATTTTGATGCACTGATCTTTCGACAAAGGTAGAGACTCTGCTTATTATATTTTTAATAATTCACGAAGGCATAGGATATAAAAAATCATGTATAATTTGAATTATTAGAGGTCTTCATGCTGCCGTAACATTTGCAGATGTATCGATATTGTCATTGCACGTGTTCCTATTGTTTATGGGTAGTCAAAATTGATAATTCTCGATCTACTTTTACAAAATGTGGTTGTCCTTTCGATACTTTTTTGTTCTTTTACTTATTTTTGATTGCACTTCTAAGGTGACAGGTCTACGTGAGACATCAAATCGAGGTATCTATTTGATGCAGCTGTCGTTTATGTCTAAGGGGAACCATCGACCTCCGACATAAAGGTATCTTTGAACGACAGTCCCCTTCCTCTTCGCGGAGTGTCAGTTTATTCCGACACACACACACGTGTAAGCTCTGAGTAATTAATATCTGTCACTTCATGCCAAGAAGTGTTGCTGGCGGAATTATTGGATCCTTGAGTATGTTTTCTTTAAGGGGAAGAAGTTTCATAGTGAAGGAGGGAGGGGGGGGGGGTAAAGACAGAACTGCTTCTAACAGTCATTTCCTGCCTTGGTTGCGGTACATCTATGGTAGTACACAGAGGGCGGACCCCCTGCTCCACGCTGTCTGGGGGAACATGCCGAAACATTGCTATGTTTACATTAGTTTTTTGACACCGGTGAACGTGTCACGATGTGCCAAAGGGGTCTTACGTTCCCTTAGTATTCTAACAACAACAACAACATGTGTGCGTGTGGAGGAGGGAGGGGGGGACATGACGATTAGGTCACAATTCTCTTACGGCCGATAGTGGAAAGGTGAACGAATAACCGCACAAGACAAGTCCACATGTTCAATACAAATTACTCTGGCAGTCAGGATAAGGGCGCTTTTCTTGAGCAAGAGGCGTTACTGATATGGGTCATTTAACGGCCGTATGTGAGATAACTCTCAGGCCACCATTTTCACTCCTTCATAGCACGTGTTTTAGTTACATAATACATTATTCGTGTCAGTTTATGGGCGTGGGATTAAGAAGTTTCTTTATATGTGGAATGCTGTGATACGAAGGAATTGCAACAAAATATGATAATTATTAAAATATTTTCGAATTTATGTACATAAACTTCCATCGTACAAATTGAAACCTGTTTAACATATTCACACTAAATGGAAGAGGAGGAATTTTCAGTATTAACTGTGATAAAATTAAGTTTTAAATAAACTTGGTTTAAATTAAATTTTAGGGATATTTATCAGAATCTGGAGACTCCGTACAATTTATTATTTCGAATATTTTTGAGTTTCATCATTTGGAATCATCTTAGAAAAAACGTTATTTTCTTGGGATATGAGTTCTACGAAGACTGTCCAAAAAGTATCCGGATTGATGGGATTAAACAATGAATAAGGAATTAAGCGTCCTTCGAAGTAAGCCCCGCCTGCAGTAATACACTTTGCCGATCGTTTAGGCATTTATCCAAATTTCTGAGATGTCCAAAGTCTCTTAGACGAATTTCATTTCTAGAACCGAATTTAACATTGTTGTGACCTAAGCTGTAACTTTTAAGAGATCCCCCCCCCTTCTACTGAGTTAATTTTATTTGAGTAAAGTTATCTATACTGAGTTGGAGGTCCCCATGTAATAGAAGGCCTTAAGCTATTGCTTGCCTAGCTCACGCGTAAATCTAGCTGTGTTCGAAGTAATCAAATTTGTGCCTGTCAATTCTTTTGGAGACACTAGGACAAAATAAATGATATAGAGCCAAATCCGGGGTACTTCTGGCCCGTTTAAGACCAGCGAAGTGATCCTTTGTAAATGAACGCAACACAGATTTCTGAAACCGCACTACCGTGAACACAGTTATCAGTCGATTACGTTTAATTAAATTGCTAACTTTTTATAGTGTTGTTATTTCTCAAGGTGATGGTCATCTAGAGCAGTGTTTGAGACGCAGTCTCAAAAAGTTTAAAAAACGTCTCAAAAGTCTCTGTTTGAGACCTCTGGAACATATAAAAATATTTCTTTTTCGCGTAACCTTCATGAAAACTTGCATAAAAGTTACCAGGAAGAAATAATGGCAATGAACAGTTACCTGCCATAAAAATATGTTGATCAAGAAAACACGTGATACGCAATAATACATGCCAGCCACTAAATTAGAACCTTTCATTTAATACCGTGTTGCACCTTTAGCTCGAATTACAGCACAAATGTAGTTTGGCATTGATTCCAGAAGGTGTTGGAGTGCATCTACGTCTGCGGCATACCAGGCATTCATCAGACAGTCCTTTAAATGTCTCAGATTTCAAGGACTTTGCTCCGAAATTTCCATTTTCTAACATGTCCCATACTTTCTCAATGAGGGTTCAGATACGGGCTTTTTGGTGGCTAGGGAAGACGGTGGAAGTCATCATGCTCGCTGAACCACTGCTGAACAATTATTGCACAATTAACCGTATCATTGTCGTTTATGAAACAATCGCCACCTACTGGATAAAAATTTAACGCCATAGGATGGATTTGATCGGCAATAACGTTCAGATACTCTTTGGAAGGCACCTAACCTTCAGCAATATCAGGGGGCCCGTTCTGTACCAACACACACAGAACATGACATCATCTGTAGAACATTCAGATGTGTTTAAAAGGCAAGGCTGGATTCATTGCTTCATGGGGTTCCTGTCAAACTCTCTGCCTACCGTCAGTACAGAACAAGTGTACCGTGAGACGTCGGATCACATGACTTATTTCCCAGTCTTCCAGTGTCCAGTTACGGTGTTCCTGACACCACCATAGACGAACTTTTTGGTTTTTCCATAAATCGGTAGTTTCTGTATAGGCATAAGACTACAATACCGGTCCTCTTCAATTCTCTAAGCATAGTTCGTTATCCAGGAGTTCATTAGACAGTCCGAACGGCGTGATAATGGTTGGGAGCAGCCGTCCTTAAATGTTTCAGTCAATTGCTGCACACAGGAAGTTGTGTTTGTCCTTACAGGCCTTCTCAGACTACTGCGATCGTGGCAGATTGTTTTAGGACCACGGTTACGCCTCTTATACAAGCAATGTCGGTTATTTTGGTTTATTTTGGGAACCCAAAATAAGCCTTTTATCGAACTTCGAAGGATCCTGAAATAGTTGTCTAGAACAGCGCTTCCCATGTGAGCCGTGCCCCCCCCCTTGGGGGCCGTAGGTTTGGTTGCGGGGGGAGGCGTGAAATAATGAAAAAAAAACCACGCTACCGGCCAGGACGTATATATAAGTCCAAGTAAACATGGATGCGAAGCGCATATTAAAATTGTAATACCATTGATATTACATTGAAATATATGATGGATACGAAGCGTATGAGGATGCGCATTTGATCAATAATGGCCGGTAAGGTGGTTAAGACTAAGTAGATTTTTTTGATCTTAAAAGAAACGTATATAATTTTTATTATTTCTTTTTTGTTATTTTTTATATTTTAGTGGAAAAAAATCACACATTGGTGCGGGTTCACAAATTTCGCTTCCTGCGTATTTCGGCGCTTAATGAATATTTATAAATATATGCTTCATTTCAAAGCAGAAATCTAAGAATTGCAATTTCAAATATTTCACCTGATATTGACTTTTTGTGTAGCAGTACAGAAACACATCCATCCCATTAAATTGTTATTAAACTTCTTTTATGTTTTTAATTCTTTCTTTATTACTAATCGTTTTACGTTTCATGTGCTTGTACTGCAAATGTAGAATAACAATATATCTATCTATATAAAAATATGAGATAATGTGCCATGTCAAATGTGTACGTGAGATGCTAAAAATGTAACATTTGCATTTGATTTTTGCAATATTCGCTGCGTATGTTTTGTATTGAATATAAATACGATAAATATTTTAATAATATATGTCTATATTGCAATTGTTTTTCGAGGGGGGCCGTGAAATATTTTAATTTTTCCAAAGGGGGCCTTGACATTCACAAGTTTGGGAAGCACTGATCTAGAACACGTGGCGAGGCAGATCACCAAGTATTTTGCACACACGTTGGGTAAGCGACATTTAATTATGTCTACATAAAGGTTTCTAAATAAGTAGCCGGGATGTGTACATCTGATACAAGTTATAAACGCTTAAATTCTTCGGAGAAATCTTTACGAGTTTTAGAGGAAACCTACGAGGGTGGTCTGAAAAGTTCTCAGCCTCAACCATAGATGGCAACACTATCGGCAAGATTTTTTTTGTCTAAGTTGGCACATCTGTCATAAGCTTCCGTGTGAAATTGCAAGTTATTCTATCAAGTAATTTGTTTTATACAGCTGTCTGAAGCAAAAGTGTTGTCTCTGTCCCTTGAAATGGATAAAATTGAGTATCGTGCGGTTATAAAATTCTTTGTAAAAGAAGATTTAACGCCAAAAACAAATTCATTTGAAGTTCATAAAAGTTTATGGGTACTCTTCTCCTTCGTTTTCGCCAATAAAGAAATGGGCTGCCGAGTTTAAACGTGGCCGTACCAGCCTTGAAGATGATCCATGTGAAGGACGTCCATAAAGTGTAACAACTGCAGAAATCATTGATCAAGTGCACGATATGGTATTGGATGACCAGTGAGTCCAAGTGCGTGAAATTGCTGAGACTATAGGCATTTCCAAAGAACGTGTACGATATATTTTGCATGAAGAATTGCAAATGAAAAAGCTTTGTGCAAGATGGGTGCAACACTTGCTCACAGCAGACCAAAAACGCTCTCGCATGAAAATCTCAGAACAGTGCTTAAAGCGTTTTAACAAGAATAAAACTGATTTTGTGCGTCGATTTACTATTATGGATGAGACTTGGATTCACCATTACACATCAGAATCCAAACAGCAGCCAAAACAGTGGAAAGAAACCGGTTGTTCAGCGACAAAAAAAGACAAAGTCAGTTCCTTCAGCAGGAAAGGTCATGGCATCGGTGTTTTGGGATGATAAAGGCATTTTGTTTATTAATTATCTTGAAAAGGATAAAACAATAACCAGGGAATATTATTCCGATCTTTTAACTAGACTAGATCAAAAAATTCGTGAGAAAAGAACCGGTTTGCAGAAAAAATAATCATTTTCATCATTACAATGCACCTGCCCACAAAGTTGGTTTGGCAATGGGAAAATTAAGGGATCTGCATTAGGAATTGTTGGAACATCCACCCTATTCCCCAGATTTGGCTCCCTCTGACTTCTATCTCTTCCCGAAACTAAAACTCTTCCTCTCTGGTCAGCGTTTTTCTTCGAATCAAGAGGTGATTGCAGCTTTAGAAGGGTATGCTGCAGATCTTACTGAGAACCACTACAGGGATGAGACAATGGCGCTGGAGTATCGCTGGAATAAATGTATTAGTCTTACGGTTCATTATTTCGAAATCATAAATTTCATTTTTTCATTGTTAGGCCGAGAAATTTTCAGACCACACTCGGAAGGCTCTGCCTTAGGTTTAAGAACCACTGATCTAGATTGCGGACCACTTTCGATTGAGGCTGTCTATTTAAACCGACAGCTCCACTACGCGTTTTGTCAACTTCAAAAAAAAGGTAATAAAAGAAAGAAAAAAGTTGTACTGTACTTTCAGATAATATAGAAATCTCCAGAAAATAAGATTTAAATAAGTGTTAAAGATGGAGTAGAAAGAAAAAGAAATCAACATTGTTTTACACAATAAATACATTAATATACTTTTCTTTACTCTGACTCTGCTCTTTAATTGCTGATTAATAAATTGTATAACAATTTATAAATAAATATAACAGATAATAAAATTTTGTATGCATTTATTGCGATCTAGCTACAAATTGAGAGAAGGAACAAAGAAAGTATGGAAAATTTATTCAATCGAGACCCAAATCTATGTTGGTGAGTTCAGAAATTTATTGCTTTCTTCGTTCTTTAACAAATATTTAAATATTCTTAAAAATTTCGCTAGTCCAGAAAAAAATAAATAAATAAAATAAATAAATAAATCCGATGCATAAAGTTACACCAGAAATATAAATACAGTATGTAGGATTTTGAACGAAGAAGTACAAATGTACTAAATACTTTACTTTAATAATATTATTTATATATATATGAATCCTACTACCAAAAATATGTAAATTTGTGGTAAGTTTAGTACCACAAATCTTAGTACCACTTATCTTAAAAATTAACCTATAACGTAAATTAACGTATCTGGAATGTGTAACGATCAAAATCTTGACTTTAAGAAATAATTGATATGGTGCTGCTTTCTTTATATACGATACATGTAATTATCTTTGGTATAGCAAAAAATCTAATAGTCATATTTATCTGCATCAGCATAGGCTTTTAAGACTAAAACAAGTATAAATACCTAGAAAGAAACTGAACATTTATTGTCATCATTCTGTTTTTAATTTATAAAGTTTGCCTGACCAAGGCAAACTTCATAAATTATAAATTATTATTGTTATTTGTTTTTTTTTTTTTTTTTTAAAGTATCCTTGTAGTCGTTACATTAAGAACTCAATAGTGCTGCCATCTATCGACATTTTATATACCTACATTTCAGAATAGCATACGTACTCGCTGCTGCCATCTACCGAGAAAGTCAGTAAGATAATAAATATTACAACTATCTTTGCATTCATTTTATTATTTATTTATTTATTTTAAGTCCAAATCATTACCAAATGGGAAAAGAATATTCTGTTTCTTTACCGATTCATGTTGCGAAGTTCTGGAGGAAATCCACTGAAGAAATTTGTCTTACCATCCTAGCAAACTCCAGCATAATATCACTAATGTCAAGATATAATACCGAAGTTCGCATGGTCAGCGAGACATTTAGCTGTATTTAGAGATAATTTTTCTAATCCAAAAATTGATGTTTCTCGTTTAGCCTGTTGAAGGAAATAATAAAAAAGCAGATAAAATAAATAATAAATAAATAAAATAAATTTGATTAATGAGGATGTTATTCATCTTTGAAAAGTAAGATAAACTGTAATAATGCTTAATAATAACAGTTAATGCATTAACTGCGTACGTCATTATTTCTTCAGAAGGAGAAAAGTTTGATAAAACAAAGAATTTATGTTTACGGATTGCTAATTATATTATATTATATATTATGGCAGTAATCTTAACTTAAACTGATTATTCGGACCAGTAATTTTCAATTGGTGGACATAATATCTCTAGAAGATTATTAATATTTCAGGGCGAACATGTAGTTAAATGAAATAAACTTATTAATAAATAAGTTTTAAGTATTATAATTTAATGTTTGGAAAATGAAGAAAAGTATACCTTTTGCTTTCTTCCTAGTGAACTACTCGTACATTGCCATTTACCTTTCAGACTGCCCTGAATTCAAAAGCTGGTGCAAACAAGTGTTAATTATTAAAGGGGTTTAATTATTAAGAACTGAAACAAATAATGAGTGTTTGATATAAAATGGGTGAATACACAGAAAATTTTATTTCGTAAATTCAAAGAAAGTTCATTCCTTTTGAAATTTGAAATAAAATGATTAGGAAAAATGAGGTTTAAAGTGAACAAAATGCGTCTGTTTTCATGTTTGTGAAAAGAGGAGGATATATATATATATATATATTTTTAAGTTAACACTGTTTTAGGACAGGGGCTATCGATTAGTTTTCTTCGATGTCCGCAATAAGTCCAAAAGTAACTTGTTACCAGTAATACTTGTTATTAGATTTAAACTGAAGCATCAGTTAGTGAGTAAAAATAATTTGTGCATACGTCCATCACACCTGTTCGAAGATCAACCAGAAAAGTATACGGATGCTTGATGGGCGTTTTAAATGTGATATGTCGAGATCGGATCATATGGAGAATCGAAATCTGTAGTCTACTGTGGACAGCAGTTCGCTTTCACGTGATTGTTGTCCTCGACAAAAGAAAGAGATATAAAGAAAGCTAACTTCCTGTATTAAAAATATCAATCACATTGCAGATTCTAATATATTTAAATAATTCAAATAATATACCTAGAGTTTTCCACTGAATGTATCCATCAACCTTTGCCTTTGGTAGTGACTGGGATTAAATGCTGGGTTACAATGAGAAGGTTTTGAAGTTTTACTCGGCGTTTAAATTCAAACACAGGGATTTTTATCGACAGATGGCGTGTGTGTGATAAGATTTAATTATCTATACAGAACGTTTGTTTGTTTTGCTCTCGATATAGGATGCATTTGGCTTCGCATAAATGGAACGTAACATTGAGTGGGCTGGAAGAAATGTCAGAAAGCAGGGTGGGTAAAAATAAAAGTGGATTTGCTTATCAAAACCAGGTGTAGAATGAGAAAAAAGAGCAAAGGTCGGGGAGTTGAGAGGCAATACTTGTGGACAGTTATCCGAAAAGAAGAAAAAACGAATAGAGTTTGTATGGACGGAATCGAGCTTCATGAAAATGTAACTTAAAACTAAGGGTTAAATAAACAAATTTTATATTAAGGTGGTGTATGGTTACCTAACAACAACAAAAAAAAAACTTTTCAAGTAATTGTGGATTAAGTTTTAGGAATAAATGACTCTACTAATTAAACTTTGATATTTAAATTGTTGATTAAGCTTTTGTTGTTAAGTACAAACTGTTGGTTAAGGTGAAAGATTAAGGTACATGCAGAAATGTCTAATTTCTTCATGTTGGTGGAAACGAAAGAGAATCCTTTTAGCAAAAGTTTTTCCTTTGGAGGAGGTGACAGAGCTGGCACCACTGCATGCAGCAGTGTTTCCCAAAGTATGGCATATTCCCAAAGTGTATACAAAAGGTCTTTAGGTGATATCAGGCACTTCTTTCTCCCCCTTTTTTAAAAAAAAAAATATTTTTGTCGCCGTATTGCAACAGATAAGTGCAAGTGTACTCTATAATTAAATTTTCATAATTAAAACAATCTAAAGGACATTTCAAACAAAATGTGGCTTTTAGCATATATCGACTGACCCTTAGGGCTGTCTGGTTGACTTTATGATTGCGTTCAACCGGCGTGGTTCATCCTTTTTGCATTAAAGATTTCAATGCAAAAAGTTCGAACTGCGGGACCAGTTGTATCTTAAATCTTAACGCTCTGAGCGACCGTTTCACTGTCTTTGCGTCCATCTATACGAGTTCATTCGTGTTTGTGCCACAAGTTATGACGGATAGATATGTCATACTTTAACAGTTGCTTTGTTGATTATTAACAAATTTGAAGTGCAGTCTCATAATAATTAATACTGATCACGTTAAAAACAGAATGTTTGAAATGGACAATAAAAAATAGAGAAGGAAATGAAAATGATTGAATTCGTGTTTGAAGGAAATATTATAACTTCTCCCAAGTTGCCTTAACCTGAGAAGTGGGTACGCAGATGTTACTAAAATTATAAAAGGGATTTTCGAGTACTGAAAGTTTGGGAAAAGCTGCTCTAGAGACTTGTAAATCTTCAAAGTGCTTTACCTGAAGATTTCGGTCATATATATATATATATATATATATATATATATATATATATATATATATATATATATATATATATATATATATATGATAAACACCTAGAACAAAAATGATATTAAAAAACAACAACTGATATAACCACAAGAACGATCCCACTTATGTTCTTATAGGATAAGAACATAAGTGGGAATGAGCCAATGGAATGGAAAGAGGGCAAAAACAGTCTCATTGCATCTCCAAGACAGAAGTAGCATATTATGGGCCAGTCAGCATCTCAGGAGTAGTGTTTAAGGCATTAGAGAAATTGGTGAAAGACAAAATGCAGGACTTGGTGGATAGGAATATGATACTCCATAAGGGTCAACATGGTATTATGACGGATCGCTCTTGCCTAAGTTATTTGCTTGCTTTTTATAATCAAGTGACAATGGAGTTAGATAAGGGAAATGGCTATTCAGTGTTATTTATAGACTTTGGAAAAGCATATGATAAGATTATACACAAAAATGTATTGCATAAATAGGAACAAATTGGGATGGATATGAATCTGGTGATTTTGATTAAAAGGTGGCTGATGGACAGATAGCAGAGAGAAGGAGAAGGCAAGTGACCAGTAGTGTACCACAGGGCTCACTACTTGGTTCTTTATTGTTTAATTTGTATATCAATGATATAAAGGCAACGATTTGACAGGAGATACTCAGTTGGTTGCTGATGATGTTAAACTTGGAAGAACAATTGTAAATGAAGGTGATGCAGAAATCCCGCAGGAAGACTTAAATAGACTAACAATATGAACAAAAGTAAATAGCTGCCAGTTTAATGCTGCCAAGCGTAAGGCGATGATGCACTTTGGGAAGTGATAACAAGCTGTGTGCTATGTTGATGGAACTGAACTGATGAGGCCAGGTACTTGGGTATGACTGTGGACAGGAAGTTGAAGGCATATTGCGAAGGTAACCAAAACAGCACATTAGATTACGTATTGAAAAACACTCTATAGAGAGGTTATTGCCTATATAAGGTACTCAATAAGACCATATTTGGACTACTGGGCACAGATCTGGATTACCGGATTCCGCGGGGATGAAGATTGCGGCAGTTCTATGGAATGCGCCCTATGATGATAGATTGATGGTGTGTTGGCTTCAAAAATTAGCTGACAGGCAAAAAAAAGGCGACATGATAGAAACATTGAAGTAATCAAAGGGATTCTATAGGATTAACACAGACCACTTTTCTATTTTTTTTAGCACATGCAAAGAGGGAAAGAACAAGGGGTCACCAGTGGAAGTTGTGTAAAAGTGTACTTAGCAGGGGAGTTTGGACTAAATTTTTTGCTTGGAGAGCGATGAATGGGTGGAATGGGGTAGCTGTGAATTCTTCCTCAGTAAATGAGTTTAAAGAAAGGTATGACAGGTACTGTGTGAATGATGGATCTCCCACGATGAGTCTTTTGACTCTATGGAAATTCCTATATAATAGTAATAATTAATAATAATAATAATAAATTTAAAAATTTTTAAGGTGAAGCTTATTAAGTACCTTTAAACTGACTATCACAAAAATATTATTTGGAAGAGAGTTTAGCGTATTCTTTCGCCCTGATTCAATGGCTTGTGAAAGAGACAGGCTCTTTTAGAAAACTGAAACGTTATTGTTATTTAATGTTGGATTTGTAGTTTTGCCACGAGAAGTAAATTTGCATTTCTCATTTGCTAATTTCATATATTAATTTTGGCTTTAACAAAACATTTTATCGTGATTTATACCAAAAATAACATGCAGCACAAGATTTATTACAAGAATTATCTACTAATTATTATTAAAACGCTTCATGCGAAAACACCATTTTGATTGCGAAGGAAGCAAGACAAAAGTAAACACTGAAGGATTGAGCAAAGGAAGCGATAGAAATCTTATCATGTGAAGAACATCGACACAGAAATGTTATGAATAAAAAATAAAACTCTCTCACTCTCTCTTTTATCAGACTATCTGATTATCTTATGGTCGACTGCTCACACCACTGCTACGTTGCACTTTCAAAATGAAAAATGAACTTATGTTTAGAAATGTTGATCTTTAATAAATCTTAAGACATTCAGATAAAATAATTTTTTTATCCATTGTTAGCATCCGACTTCGCATGCCAATTAAAGCCGAAAAATTAACTACTATTGTTAATATAGATGGCAACCTCAAAACGTCTTCGGGCGGAAGAATGCTGAGAAGAAAAAAAATGCATAGAGATGCAAGTAATAAACACCAAATACAATAATCGTCACAATCTTTACCAAAGGAAAATATTGCAGCTGTTCAAAAGTATTTTATTTCTTTTCATTTCAAAATAATATTTGTAGGATAAGTAACATAACTTCTGAAAGGAATAGTTAATTTATTTTACAGTTTTACTTTGGGCACATGCTTTTATTTCAATAGTTGTTTTTATTTAATGATTTTATGTGACCATCAACGAGATTCCGTCCTTGAGGATTTCTTTTGTGTCGTGCGATGTCGATGGTATATATGCTTTCCTTCGTTGTATTCGACTGAGTTCTAATGCACATAACACTCATCTTTCCAGTGCACTACACACGAAAGCACAAACCACATCCCACATCACAGGTAAACTGAACCTGTTGCTACTATGGAACTGTAGCGCGTCATACCTGCTCATTCTTCTATATTAATTCGTAGCATATTCCATGACCCCACTGAGTCGCTTCCATCTAGAATTTTTTTTAAATAGAGAGTATTGGCAATAAGTTAAAGTTTTCTTTCATTGCTGCTAAGAAAAATTATTCTTTTCAATGTGTATTATTTTAATTTATATAATGATAACATTTGTTTTAATCCATACATTCTTTATTAAAATAATTTTATTGTATTTATTATTTTAGACTGGTTTTAGAAATCAGAAGTATAAAAATAAACGTAAATCTAAATAATCACCGTTAATATAAAATTTGTATTTTTTTTTTAAACCGTGATATTCTATTGAGAATTTTTTTTTTCATTGATATTAAACAGAGCTTATTTATTTAGAATCTTTGCCATATTTTACAATAAAATTATAAATTACATGATCATTGATAAGTCATTTACATGATCATTACTCTCCTCTTTCTCTTCTTCGCCATTTCCAAGTTATAATGTTTTTTTTTTATTGTTTTCCAGATTAGTATTTCAATTGAAGGATAAATCATTTTTGTTTTATAAAAAGAATTGATTAAAAATACATTTTTTCGAAAGTAAAGAATGTGCTAGTTACTCTTTGGATTGTCTCCTTCAAATGATTTTCATTATTCAATGAGTTTCTTCAAGCTTATTTGGGAAACTCATTGAATAATTTATTGCACTTGCCGTGCCGAATTCGATTGTTCATTCGCAGTGTATGGTAATCATTTCCTTTCAGGATATAAGAGAATTCTTGTATACTCAGAACTGCTGTATTATAATAACTTACCTTTCGTCGAAAGAAAGGAACCAGATGAAAGTTCCTCACGTCACAGATGGGAATCGAACCCAGGTCTTTCCAACCAAAGAGCTTCGTCTATAGTGACTGAGATACGGAGGCTAGCGTAACGCTGTCAAATTGTAATTTTCTTTTTGTTTTTCAAAAATATAACTGGATATTTCTTCATCATCGTTCGTAGGTTTTTTTTTTAGATATGAAATTCATATTCTTTACGTATTTCAGTGGCGTGCATGAACAAATACATGCCATATTCGGTACTAGAGTTCACCTTCATTTTGATAAGCAGTTTATTATTACTGCTATGCCTTTTTTGATGATGTGATGATGATTTCGAAGGTGGTTGACCCTCCAATTTCTGTGCATTACGACCATAATTCTGTAAATAAAATAAAATCTTCTAGCTACGCCACAGAAGAGTGTTTCAGTCATTATAACAGAACTGAAGTTTTACACGGTATGTATTGGATATTATGTAAACATAACTGAACCGTAAGTTGCTAAGAACCAATTCAGCAGTTCTGTTGATGTTGGAAACTGTTGAATAGTCCATTTTTGCTACGTCACTCTAAACAATAGCTGCTAACGTACACATATTTTTCTTGTGAAGCAATCGGCATCGATACTTACCATTAGGAGGTATAAAAGTTAAGGCTGTTTGCCTTTAGAAGTAGTTTAAAAAATGAAACCTTTTCTATATTTTATATGCTTCACGGGAATTGCTGTAGCGGGTAAGTATTGAGAATAATCCAATAACAATTATAACGATGTTTTCAATAGTTTTTATGATATAATGGTCGTATAAGTAATCGTACATAATCGTATAATGAATGATAGTGTGTATGATGATGATCGGTAACAGGAAAATTTAGTAGTAAATTCGTATCATTTGTAATCGCAATTATAGTCAAAAGAGTAAAAATTATTAATCACCGTATACAACAACAATGGAGTTTGCGTTAACTAAATACTTGTGGTACGAGCAAAAGTGATTGAGAATAATCAAGATTCATTTATTTTGTTTTCTGCGAAAACATCGCGAGGGATTTCTTTAAAAGTGTTGGATGCAAACTTTTTGCAGTAATAGTGTTTGATTTTTTTTCGCTATGAAAAAGTAGATTTTAAGAGATTGCCATTGTCCTAAGCCTACCTTCGTAATCGACCCCCCCGCGATGATGTTAAGTGTGAATTATGTTTATTTCAATGCAACCAAAGGCAACAATTAAAATGGTAGTGCACAACATGCACACTCGAAAGCAATGATTGCCTTTAGATGAAAAGACCCTGGTTCGAATTCCATCTATATCTTGAAGAAATTTACAATATCTTTTTAAAAACTAAGGTGAGTTTATTGGCCTTATACAGAAGGAGCGAACATTTTTCATCTGGAAAAAGAAAAATATTTAGATAACATTAAACACCATATCTGCTAATAATTATGTTTGGAAATCCAACTTGAGTTTACCATAAGTCACCTTTGTGCCTAATAAACAAAGAAAGGGATAAAATGTTCGCAGTGTTGAAAATATTTTAAGGACGACAGACGTTTTCCAAATCTCATTATACTGTTCGCCAGCCTTAACGCACGATTACAGATAGCGTTCTCTTAGGCCAGTGGGTCTTAACCTTTTTAGTGATCGGCAACCCCTTGAATCTAAAAATAAGTTCTCCCACCCCCTTGAAAAATGTGTTTCTATTTCTTTATTTAAGAAATTACATCTATTGCAAGATAATTTATTTATTGAAAAATAAACACATACATTTACATATACATACAAAACAATATCTCAATTTTTAATGGCTATGTTGTTGTTGTTTATTAAATTAAAGAAAATTACTATTCGTTTCTGCGTCAAACCACCTGGTTAACGTTCGTACTCAGAGTATGCGAACACGTGCGCGTATCAACCAGTTTCTTATTGTACTGCATGTGCTGGTAAGTGCGATGCGCTGAGGCAAAGGTAGAGAGGATAGGAGTGGGGGTCTCAAAAGTCGACGTAGCGTTCGTTAGTTTCTTACAGGTGGTCAGGCGGTAGTTTCCATCGAAAATTTAGAAACTTCTCCCGCACCCCTGGAAATGCTTTCTCGAACCCCCAAGGGTGCACACACCCCAGGTTAAGAACCACTGTCTTTTAGGCAGACTGAATTCTACTAAATGGCTGATAAACAGATGCAGGTTGTTGGTCCATTCTTCCACAAAAATGGCAGTCAGTTTCCTTAGAGAAGTTTTTTGACTGATCTCGTCCTCTCAGTTGGAAATTCATGCCTATGCGACTGCTAACCACAGCGAGGCAATACAGAATTCTCGCAATCATTTCCTGATGTGTAATCTACCTCAAGGTGTGTGTGTGTGTGTGTGTGTGTGTGTGTGTGTGTGTGTGTGTGTGTGTGTGTGTGTGTGTGTGTGTGTGTGTGTGTGTGTGTGTGTGTGTGTGTGTGTGTGTGTGACTTAAGCCATTAATGAATATACTGTATATGGTAGTCTAAGTCCTAAATCGCCAAGACTTTCTTCAACATTCAGGTGGATAACTATTACTACATCACGGGGAAACAAGGATTACATATCGAGTCCGAATCCCTGCCTGTTCTTCGCATTCTTTATAGGCTGTGTTGAGGGTTACTTCCCAATTATTCAGCTTTTCTCATCAAGCAATTCCTATAAACAGTCAACAATGCCAGAGAATTGCTGCGAGGATCAACATAACCTTTTGGCATCTACTTTTCAGAGTACTTTTACTCCAAACCAGAGGGAACATCCCACACCGTTACGCCTTTGACAAACCCAAACACGTCCATCTGATTTGAAGTGTGTGTATTTATTTGAAAATATGACACTCTATATTGCAGCTTTTCTATGGCCAGTAATGCTGTCCATTACGAATTCTCCACTACGCAAGTAAATTCTAAAATTGTTTGTGATGAAGTTTAGTGTGTATGTAGCAATTCTTCAATTGAAACCAAGATAATCTCTTTAGCAGTCGACGCCCTGTAACTATGCTTAAGATAGGCCATTAATGCACAACAGGAGAAACCCACAATTCATTTCAGCAATTCCCTATCCGTTTCTGTCACTGTATGTATGAGAATGGTCTAAAAAGTTCTCGGCCTCGACCATAGATGGCAACACTATCGGCAAGATTTTTTTTTCTAAGTTGGTACATCTGTCATAAGCATCCATATGAAATTGCAAGCAGTGTGTTTTATACAGCTGTCTGAAGCAGAAGTGTTGTCTGTAAAAGTTTTATCCCTTGAAATGGATAAAATTGAGTGTCGTGCGGTTATAAAATTCTTTTACAAAGAATTTTATAACGCCAAAAGAAATTCATTCGAAGTTCATAAAAGTTTATGCGCACTCGACGAGTCAAAGTGCGTGAAATTGCTGAGACTATAGGCATTTCAAAGAACGTGTAGAAATATTTTGCATGAAGAATTGCAAATGAAAAAGTTTTGCGCAAGATGGGTGCCGCGCTTGCTCACAGCAAATCAAAAATGCACTCGCATGAAAATCACTGAACAGTACTTGGAGCGTTTTAACAAGAATAAAACTGATTTTGTGCGTCGATTTATTACTATGGATGAGACTTGGATTCACCATTACACATCAGAATCCAAACAGCAGTCAAAACTGGACAGAAGCCGGTTGTTCAGTGTCAAAAAGACAAGCGTCGGTGTTTTAGGATGCTAAAGGCATTTTTTTATTAATTATTTTGAAAAGGGTAAAACAACAACCGGGGAATATTATTCCGATCTTTTAACCAGACTAGATGAAAAAATTCGTGAGAAAAGACCCGGTTTGCAGAAGAAAAAAATGATCTTTCATCAGTACAATGCACCCACCCACAAAGGTGTTTTGGCAATTGGAAAATTAAGAGACCTGCACTATGAATTGTTGGAACATCCATCCTATTCCCTAGATTTGGCTCCTTCTGACTTCTATCTCTTCCCAAAACTAAAACTCTTCCTCTCTGATTTGCGTTTCGTTTGCGAGTCAAGAGGTGATTGCAGCTGTAGAGGGGTATTTTGCAGGTCTTACTGAGAACCACTACAGGGACGGGATAATGGCGCTGAAGCATCGCTGGAATAAATGTATTAGGCTTAAGGGAGATTATGTTGAAAAATAACAATAATTTCGTAATTATAAATTCGTTTTTTCATTGTTAGGCCAAGAACTTTTGAAACCACGGCCTGATAAGTATACCTGAGTGTTTCTTAGATTTCCTTTTATGCTTGTGTTTCGGTCTTTTAATGGCAGCCGTTAGAGTTTGTATGGAATACTCCCGTTGTGCTATAATTGTATGAACGGATTGATAACTGACTGTAAATTTTTTAACTCCCCCTCCATTTTCAGTATTGTACATAGTTGCAATTCTGTTCAGTTGACTTGCACTACCCTTGCTTGAATATTACCTGATCTCCTCCTCCTCCTCCTCCTCCTCCTCCTTGCCTTGTTTGGCACGCACGAACACACACACACACGCGCGCGCGCGATGATGAATATTTTCTTGCAATATATACAATATAACAAGAGGTGAGCTTGCTTAATGAAACGCAAATATTACAAGTAAAAAATTTATTATAATTGATTTATAAAATAATGATATCAAAACTGATACAGATATCGCCAATTTTGAATTAACAAAAAAACCCTAAAATGCCCGATCACCTGTGTAGCATACGAGGCCATTCATGAAAAAGACTGGTCGTTTCGTGTCATGCCATGAGACATGATAAAAGACAAGTTTTGTTTAGCATGTGTATGAACTGAAGAAATTCTTGATCAACGAAGCAAGACCAGAAGTGAAGTTTTTATTTTTAATTTTCATTTTATTACTGCTAGATGGCATCTACTAAGTGAATATTAAATATTCACTTAGCAGATTGATTTATCAAATATACACTAGTTTTACATAAGATTTCCTTTCAGACTTTTTTTTATTATTCATATTCCGCTTTGTTAAAATAAAACTAGATTTTGTAAAATGCCAAACCTAACACAAAATTATTGTAATTTGAAAAAAAAAAAACCATTATAGCATAGCAGAGTTTTTAATACTGTTCATTGAAAAAAAGATCATATATTGATATATTGATTCAAGAACGTAAGTTGAATGTTAGATATCGAATGCTAACATTCAACTTAAGTTCTTGAATCATAAATCTTAGTAAATAAAGGGATGCTTTTACCAAGGCAGAGCGCGACATTTGTGTTTTCATTGTAAAGACAGGTTCGAATTCTGTCTTAAGACATGAAGAAACCTTCACAGGATTTTTTCAATTGAAGGCGATTTTCCGACATCATATGGATACGACAAAATTTTTCCTTTCGTAAAATAATGCTTTTCATCCTGCAAAAGACACGATAAAGACAATCCAAACAGATAATACATGCAATTGATAAACAAAAATACTTTCAACCAATAGAAATAACTTGTTTCAATAAGATGGTGCCTGTTTGCCTATATGGTTTATCATCATAGGCTAATTAATCAATTGATTAGTATGAAAATGGACTTCATTATTCTCCAGGTCTTATTTGCAGCAGCCAAATTAATTTATGTTTGAGCAGTCGATTGTAATCTTACCAAAGCATTTTTTTTCTCCACAGTCCCAGTCTTTAAAGATGCTGAGAATGACATATCTGAAAGCCTTGGAGATCAAGCATCTGAGGTCAAGAGTTCAATGTGCTCCAAAACCTGTGCAGTAGGTGAGTGGATATAAGAAATGTTTATTATTTACAACATGTTATCGGAAATAAAAATAAGAATTCACTACCAGTGAGGAATTTATGTGATAAAATAATATGGATTTCTTTCTGTTTTTTCAGAATTAGATAAACTAGGATTTCAACCTAATCGTCATTACGACTATTCCTTTAAAATTATAAACGACATGGAATTAATGATGGATGAAAATACGATCAACAAGAGTGATCCTTTTAAGCCTAAAGCGGAAGAAATCAGCGGACTAGCTGTTTTTACCCTCGTCAATAAATGCGATCTGCAGCTGCAGGTGAGATTTTCATAATTCGAATATTAACAGTTACATTTTTAACTAGTACAGAGATCAGTTATTTCTACATGAATTAATAATAATTAACACAGCTCATCAATTCCATGTTACCAAGTGTCTAGACTTTATGTAAAAAAAAAAAAAACATGTTCTCAAATATTACTTCATTTCCCTTTTTAAGGTTCGAGACTTGCTAATCATACAGAATTCGGCGATCGATTATAAGTCGAAAATGATACGTATGATCACGAAATATCCTGTGTTATTCTCTGTCGAAAACAGTACACTCATCACTCACTGTTTTCGTCCTGAAGAAACTCCGGAAAGCGTCATTTTGAAGCGGATTGTCATTTCT
Organism: Typopeltis vanoorti; assembly: GCF_054136105.1. NCBI lineage: Eukaryota > Metazoa > Arthropoda > Arachnida > Uropygi > Thelyphonidae > Typopeltis > Typopeltis vanoorti. Next base: position 54,532,487 of record NC_143568.1, on the reverse strand, counting down.
GCTCTGCAAAATTCAATATTCGAAATCATAGCGTCCAATACTACGACAGAAGAAGCTGCAATACAAGTGAGTGGTCTTTTTATTATTCTTACTTTGTCTACAATCGACCATTAAGCTGTATTAGTATCGACACTGTATTCATTAGGAAATATTTCGAAAGGATATTATTTTGTGTTAGATTGTAAATATTGCAAGGATATTGCATTGTAAGTGATGTACTGAATAACTTGTTTCATTAATTGTGTTTCACATATTAATGCTTCTTGCCATATTAAATAATGATTTTTGACACAATTCTATGTTCTATATGAGAAACAAAACAAATCTTTAATGCAGTACTCATCCCCCTAACGCTCGTACTACTGCCGTATAACATCGTATTATTGCATTACATGTACAGAAATTCTTCACTATGCCCAGATATATTTTGATAATCCTATTGTCTGTCTGTGTTCGCTTCATAAGGATAGCTATAATCAATAGAGCAGACAATGGTCTTTCCTCCTAGAAAGTACCACAGATAATTAACGAACTTAATAGCCAGACCCGTTCTTCATTTAAATGATACCAAACGATGAAAACAATATGGGTAGGAATTTCAAAACTTTGAAAAGCTGATGAATTTCTTGCTTGCTGCGATCATAAATATTTATTTGAAGGAAACAAGTTCAGTTCAACACGCATACAGAACGGCGGATGAACATTAAAAAAAGTCCATAACATTTTTGTAGCTACGCATCATTCATTATTCTAACAATTGATCCAAAAGGTTTTAGGTCCACTTGCACAGTTTATTCACTTACCATATCATTGGCCTGGCTGGCCGAGTGTAATTTTATCGTATCGTATCCACTCCCCAACAAGCAGGATATGGGTTCGAATCCCACCGTGGGCATACATACATGGATTCAGGTGGTTGATGAATTTCATAATGCAATGTGAGATCCATACCATTATAGGTGGCTTGTAGTGTCATGCAAAAGTATCACAGCTAATCTCTAGAGCAGAGTTTCCGGATTATCTAACTGTCAGTCAACCGACAGTGTAAACTGTACATTTATCGGCCACTGAATTACAATCTTTCATGCAGATGTGCGTAAACATTACTTATGCAGCATATATGGAAAATACTTGGTGACGTGAGTCACACGTTCTGGACAACTAGTTAAAAATGATGCTGGTCAGTAATTTTCAATAGTGTTGATCACAATGGGAAAAAACAAAGGATCTTTCGGAGTTCGATAAAGGGCTGGTTGCGTGTGCCCGTCTGACTGGATGGAGCATGATTTTGAAAACAGTAGAGCTGACTGGTTTCTCAAAAGGTGAGATACTTCACTTCACAGGGAATTGAAGAGGATCGGTATTGACACTCGCATGTCTATACGTAAACCATTGATTTCTGCGAAGAACATGGAGATTTGTCTATAGTGGTGTCAGGAACATCGTACGGATACTGGAAGACTGGAAAAACGTCATGTAGAGCGACTAGTCACGGGACATCTTGTTCTGTACCGACGGTTTGCATATATATTGTCGTGAGCTCCATGAAACAACGAACCCAGCTTGCCTTGTAAACACCACTCAAGGTTCTGGAGGTGGTGTAAGGTGTGGGGCATGTTCTGTTGGTAGGGAACTTGTCCCGTGATATTGCCGAAAGGTCTGGTGTCCTCCAAGGAATATCTGAACGTTATTGTCTATCAAGTCCATCCTGCAATATTGACTTTTATCCCATCAGGTGGCGTTTTTTCATGGAAGACAATGCTACTCTCCATCGTTCAAGATTTGTTCAGCAGTGATTCAGCGAAAATGACAATGACTTCCACCATCTTTCCTGGCCACCCCAAGCTTGAATCTGAATCCCATCGAAAATGCATATGTTAGAAATGCAGATCCGGGAGCAATGTCCTTTTCCGTGAAAACTGTGCCAGTTAATGGACTGTCTGGTGAATGCCTGATATGTTGTTGACGTAGATTCAGTCCAGTACCTTGTGGAAATCTTTGCCAAACCGCATATGTGTGTGGTAATTCTGGCTGAAGGAGGTCCAACATGGTATGAAATAAAAGTTTCTAAGTTTCATTGACCAGTATGTCAATATACGTTTACAATATTTGTTGTTAGGATTTACATAAAAATGGAAGTGGCAAATAAATTTTGATTGAGATTTTATAGATGATATTTCATTAAACTTTGTCCAGAAAAAGCAAAGTTACTGTTATCTTCAATTACCTTGATTACCTTGATGGACCCGTGTTTCACTCAGGATTTCTCCATGAGTGCAGGTCACAAAGATGCCTCCAACGATCTCAATCTTGAGCCTCTCTCTTCCATGTTATACCCATAAATTTCACTAGTGGATTTTCCCATCTTGTAGGTGATCTTCCTGATTTTCTCTTTATTCTTGGTTGCCAGTTGAGTATTCTATATGTCCATCTGTTATCCCTGAGTCTGGCTATGTGACCTGCCCATCTCATCTTGCTTTCATATACTGCAGTTACCACATCTTTTATGCCTGATCTCTTTCTTAGTTCCGTGTTTCTAACATGTTCCATTCTGCTGATGTTACAAATCCTGCGTTCTATTGCTATTCTGAGTTCTTCTGAGAGTCTCTTCTTCTTTTCTTGTCGTGTTCCATGTTTCTGATCCATATGTGAGTGATGGTAGAATATCACTCTTCTTCTACGCGTTATTCCCGCTTCCTATGCAGGGTCTGCGTGTTACTTAGATGCGACTTCTTGTTAGTAGTACTCCCAACCGACCCGTCGCCTGGTCTGCCGCTGGGGGGGAGATATATTTTTGACTGTTGAGGCGTATGTTCACGGGGCCGGTTTGCCTGTTTGCGGGATGAAAAACGCCAGATAAACTGGCGGAAAAAGCCCTACTGACCGCGCCCAAGACCGGCTAACTTGGCTATGCCTGAGGAAGATCCTCAAATTCCTCACGTCTACAACGGGAATCGAACCTGGGACACTCCTTCCCTAGGCATATGGTTGCGAAGCGCAAAACCACTAGGCTAACCGCGCGGTCGATGGTAGAATATCACTATTAAATAGTTTTGCCTTCGGAGAGATGTCAAGATTTGGATCAGTAAGTGTTTCTTTTAGTCTGTTGAATGATAGCCATGCAGCTTTCTTTCTTTTTGCTAGTTCTTCAGATAAATCGTTATTAATTTTTATTGTTTGTCCTAAGTACTTGTATGAGTCAACTTGTTCTATAGGGATGTTATCAATACATAGGTCACTGTCACTTGTGTAGATGTTTTTGATCCATTTTGTTTTTTCTAGATTCATTTCTAAGCCTATTTTACTGCTGTTTGTGTATACTTTTTCGCCCATTTCTTCTAGGTCTTTTGAGTTGTGGGATATCAGTACTAGATCAGATCATCAGCAAACATAAGAATTTGTAGCTTTTCACTACCTATGCTTATTCCTCCGTTTAGGTCTATTTTGTTCAGAATGTATTCTAAAGTGCTGGTAAATAGATTCGGGGAGATCACATCGCCTTGGCGGACCTCTCTCTTTATATCTATATTTATAGGTTGATCAAATAGGGTTATTTGTGTGGTCTGATTTTTGTTAATTTCTTTTATCATGTGGATATAAGTAGGGTCCACATTTATTTCCAGTAAGGCACTAATGATTGCATTGTGTTCTATGGTATCAAATACTTTTTTAAAATCAATAAAGAGGAAACATAGAGGGATTCGGTATTCTCTGCATTTTTCTGTTAATTGTGAAATGACCTGGATATTATCTATTGTGGAGAAGCCTCTTCTGAATCCTGCCTGCTCTCTGCTGGAGTTGTCTTCTAGAGTGTTTTGGATTCTGCTCAGTATTACTCTGTTCATGATCTTATATATGTGAGAGAGTAGACAGATTGGACGATAGTTTTTTATGTCTTCCTTGTTCTATTTTTTGAACAGAAGTATGGTTTTTGAGGTTTTCCATTCTTCTGGAATTTTTCTTTCTTTGAAGTACCAGGTGAATCTGGCAGCCAAGGCTTTGAAAAGAATTGGTCCACCTTGTTGGATTTCTTCAGCCTTAACATGATCAATTCCTGAGGCTTTTCCTTAACTCATTTTCTTAAGGGCATGTTCTATTTCTTCTGGAAGTACATCTGGTATATTGCTTAGTTTTGGAATGATAGGTTCTGAAACTTGGCACTTAGTTGCATAGTGATAATTATAAAAATTCTGCACAATTTCTTCTATCCTTTTTCTATTAGTATGTTTTTCTCCATTTTGATTCTGTAAAGCAGATGGAATTGACTGTTTAAAATTTAAGTCTTTCTCTATTTTTTTCAGGCTGGTTTTTGCCTGCACTACTTCTCTTAGTTTTTGTATCCTGAAAGCTTTGTAGTCTTCTGGAATTCTTTTCCTTAGTAATTTAAAGATGATTTTCTATTCTAGAAAATTTTCTTCAGATTTTTTCAGTTCTTTTCTCTTTTTCAGTAGTTCTATAGTTTGAGGTGAGAGTCGTTCTCTTTTTTTTTTTTTTTGTTTCACAGGAATTTCTGATTTTTTTCTTGCACTGTTGAATTTATTAATAAAGTCAATATAGTCATTATTTATGTAACAGTTTTTAATAGTCCATTCGGTCTCTTCTATGTACTTCTTGAACTTGTGGTAGTCTATTTGTTCGGTTGTCTTTTATGGTTTGATGTTGCCCTGATTATGTTGTTCTTTTTTGTGGTCTATTCTTATAATGGCTCTGAGGAGTCTGTGGTCAGAATCTATGTTGAAGTATGTTTCGCCTATTGCACCAACATTATGTACCAGTCTTTTACAGTCTGTTAAAATGTAGTCAATTTCATTTTTTGTGTCTCCATTCGGTGATTGCCAAGTCCATCTTCTTCCTAGGCGTTTGTTGCAAAAAGTGTTCATGATAAAGAGTTGTTCAGCTGCAGCAAATTCAGTTAATCTTTCTCCTCTTCTACTTCTTTCTCCTAGGCCATGTGGTCATATAAACTTTTCATCTTCTTTTCCACATCCTATTTTGGCATTAAAGTCACTGCCAACGAATGTGTTTGTTGACTTGTAATTTAATGCCTGTTCAAAATTCATGTAAAATTTTCTATTTCTTGATTATCAGCTACAGATGTTGGAGCATAGCAGGATATTAATTTTATTGTTATATTGTTCTCTATTCCAATTACGAGTACACCCATTCTTTCAGAAATGATGTTACAAGAAAGGATCGACTTGATGAGCTTAGATTTAACAATGAAGCCCACTCCGCCTTGTTTGTCATTGTTTGAAGATGCTCCAAGGAGTATTTGTGAGCCATTGTACCATCTTGCTGTCAGTTCTTTCAATCTTTTTGTTTCATTCACTAGCAGGATATCCAAGTTGATATTGATATTGGTTAGTTCTTTGATTAATAAATCTATTCTGTAGTCTCTTGCCAAAGTTCGAGTATTGGGTGTACCGATTACCATTTTCATAGATTTAAGAGGCGGCCTGTTTTCATCTGCGAGATTCTTAGCATCCCTGGCCACACTCGGTGCCTTACCGCCGCTGTAGAACGGTGAGTGTGGGCCGCGCAGGACTCGGGGCCGTTTCTGTTGTTGTAGTGGCATATTTTCTGTGGTCGCATATACACTTCTTCTGCTATCTTGAATTATTTTGTTTAATTTTGCCACTATATGGTCAAACTTAAATAAAATTCGTCCAGCCAGAATTGAGCTATTATATGAGAACTAACTTAGCCGGAAACAATCATGACAATCCTAGTAATGTACGTGATAGAGATGCAGGATCCAGCAACAGGATATATTCAGGATACAATGCTTTAAGGGACCATCTTCACGCTCTGGTCCTACCATTATGAAGAAATATTGTGAACTGTGATTTGTCAGTCCATGTTTACCCGACCAGGTGGGGTAAACATGGACTGACAAATTCCATTACATGTTTCAGCTTTCGACGGAAGGTTTTAGCAGACAAAAAAATTCTCATATACTCATTGTTTATTTCATAGTAAGTGAGCATCACTGTTTTCTCATATCGATGACAATCAGAAACGACAATGTTCTGTTTCCTTCAGTTGGGAGCTCTAGATGGTGTCACACGAAGGTGAAAGTAAGCTTTTCTCTCCTCTGGAAAAACTCAGTTTTTCATCCCTCAAAACAGGCAAACTGGTAGAGAACACACGTAATTATCAGAATAATTAAACGCCCTCATAGTCTTGGCTGCATCGACTCTCACCGCAACTCAGCAAGGTCGGCGCTTGTTGGTAATTTATGGTAGATGTCAATGGTTCCTTGCCTATCTCTTCGACATGGTAAGAATATTTCGTTCTGTCGTTGGTATTTATTCATGTTTCAAAGCTAGATCAACCTTGATCACTTGCTTCAGTAATACTCGTTATTCGCGGTCCTCACAATTCTTATTTTAATTTTTTCCTTATATATTATGAAATGTACGAATCACCGCCATGCTCTTTTCCTGTAAAGAACTGGTCTTTGTGGATTCCAGAAAAGTGCACATCACTTATCTTGAACTTTTTTAAGGACAAGGTACGTTGTTATTTTTGCAAAATCTATTTGTTCTGTAGTTCATAGTCGATTCAAGTTTAGTGAGAAGAGGCGAGCCTTAGGAAGTCGTTACTTTCCTCTCTTCTGTGAATTTGGCAGATTTCTCCATTATGCAGAAACACTTCATGAAAATCAAATCCGCTGTGGATGACATCACAAGGCGCAGCCATGACCAATCTGATTGATTTGCACATCGGCCATGTGTAAACATAATCGATATGCAAACTGGCCGGTATTTCCAACTTATTCCACATCGGCAAACTGGTGTGGAATAAGTTGGAAGGTGTTTTCAGAATCTCATTAATTGAATAAACACCACGATCGCACTACCCTAGTGATACTTGTTCGGTCGTTTTTGAGCATGTAAACCCACTTGCATCATCTCAGCCTGAAAAAAAGAAAAAGGAAAAAACCCACTATTCCCATAATGTGCTGTAATCCTTCGATGAATTTCTTCGCCTGTTTCATCAACCCCAAAATCGAATAATTGTACGTTGTTCTTCTTTGGTGTATATGCTCAGTAGAAGGTTATGTCTATGTGGATAAATCTACAAGACAAACTGCATTAGCCGAAGTTAAATACTTCGCTTCATCAACGATGAATTTTCTTGTTAACGGTTGTGAGTGCTTTCTGTAGTGGAATCAATCAGAAAAGGCAACTGAATAAAGCATTATGGACCCTTTTTCATAACGATGTCGTATTCGTTTGCATTGTAATCCATTTCAAATATATCACTTTTAAAATCTCCTATTCTAACCGGTGTCATCTCATCAGGAGGTTGATATTATGGATCTTCATACATTTCTGAGTTGGGCTACTCTCTTGCTCTCTGGATAGTTCAGCCAGTTATCAAGAGCCGTTTTATGTTTTTACTGATCTGTTATCTTCTTTTTTCGCTTTTCCTCAATTATTTTCTCTAATAAATAGTTTCGAACACCTCAGAGTATGACTCATATAGGATTTTTGTACTCGTATGGTAGTTTATTTCAGTGCCCATCATCTCCAAACATCTTTATTTCTGTTCATTTTAACCCATGAGATCTTCAGTTCTCTTCTCTACGCTCATATCTAGAAAGAAGTTAATTATTCCTAATCTTGTTCTCCTCCTCCGCCCCTTCTTTATCTTGATGTTATTATGTTTTTCATTTTGTTAAAGGTTAATTTTGCAATTTCTATTCTTCTAGTCTCTCATCTGGATTTCAATCCTTTCGGATTAAATGTCCTTAATAAATGTAATATTTGATTTATTCTAATAAATAATTTAATTTTTAACTTTGGGATAGATTTTATCTGCTAACTATAATAATCATAATTTCTTTTTTGAATTTACTGTTAGGCCATATTCTCTTTTTATTTGTATATCTATTTGTTCTATTATTTTTTTTACCAATCTTCTCTCTCTCTCTCTCTCTCTCTCTCTCTCTCTCTCTCTCAGCAATTAATACAGTATACAGTATCATCTTCATCATCGCATAGCGAATATTATTTTTCCTCCCTCATCTCTGAAAAGATCTGAAATGCATTCATCTCACCTTTTTTCAGTTTCAAATAACATTTTGCCATCACTGAATGCTCTGGAATGAAAAGTTTAGTTGATAATTAATTTTTCTTGTTTGTCATTTCTTTTATTTTTTGGTATTTATTCTTGAAAGAAGCACGGCAAAAGATGCATTGGTGAACAATAGCTAAGCCATGTTTCTTTTGCCTTTCTGCATGATGTATTTATTTTTTTTTTGTTTACAGATTTGTATTCGGGTTTAATTTTTGCTTTCCTCCTTTTTGTGGAACAGATATATTATAATTTCATTCATTAATTGTCTTCTGTTTTGAGATCTTTTTTGGCTCCCCCACCCCCAAAAAAAAAAGACTCATAGGACGCACCTCGAACAGTCTCCTTGAAATTTTGTATTCTTTCTATTTCAGGTTGTTATCAGCTTCTATTTCATATTCTAAGTTAAATTTTCTAATGTTTTCAAAATAATTTTAATTTTTGTTGCACTTTATTTTTAATCGAGCCGGTCTTTAGGTAAATGAAATCCGAACGAGGTTCTTTATTTCCACCCCTAAAGTCTTTTAATCTTGCATTTAATTTTCAACAACTGGAATGTGGTCTATTTCTGTTGTTGGTACGTTTTTTTATTTTCTTTTCATATTACTATTTTTCTGATGGTTTTCTGATTTTAACATCTGGGCTTTCGTAAGTATACTATCGACTTTTGGGCTGTTTAAAGAAGGTATTGTTTTCCGATCATTTTGCACACAAAACTCAATTAGCCGTATATCCCTGTCATTTATACCATTACATTTATACCTTTACACCCAAAGTTGCCATTTGCTAGGGATACTCCTCTTCCCGTGGATCCAACTTTTATATTTAAGTCTA